>NC_083776.1:37995527-38230527 GCF_963514075.1 Conger conger
TTTAGCACCTTGCTGTACTGAGTTTCTTTAAAATGGGAAACAGCCGATGTGTGATTCCAACCCCCCGATACCTGCCTGTTCTGTTCCTGCTGTTGTTTTTGGGGGCTGCATGTATTCTAACACTATCATGCCCCAGATTTTGTTCAAGTTGATGAGAAGAGAGATATAGTTTATTGAACCCAATGGGGTCATTTGTATTTGCATTTGACCCATCCTAGTTTCTTAGGAGCAGTGGGCAGCCACAGTGCAGGGGGACCAGCTCCAGTTCTGAGGCCAGGGCCTGGGTCAAGGGCAACGGCAGGAGCACGCCTAACCTGACATGCATGTGTTTTCGGTGTGGGAGGAAACCAAAGTACCCGGAGGAAACCCATGTGAACACAGGGATAACATGCAAACTCCAGGTTCATTACAAGCCAGGGTTATTCCCATACTATTCATTTTCCTGTGCTTCTTGCACATTTCCTGATTCAGATTTCTACTTCTGAATAAGAGTTTGGATTCACTTCCCTTTGAAAACAGCCCCGGTGAAAGACTTCTTTGAAATGTAATTAAAAGTTTGCTTGATAGGGAATAAAGTTTAAAATAAGTTTAAATACAATGAAGGCTGATTAGGCAAAATGTTGCACAGAGAGATAATAACCATGTGTCCATTAAGACCTGTGAGAAATTCCTGGCAGATATTGGTCACCCTCTTTTCAAAATGGAATTGTATATGAATATGAGGACCAGTAGTTGGGTCCTGTAAAATAGAACCTTCCAGACAGAATAGGTGGTATCAGGGTGAAATGTAAAGCCTTTCTTCGATGTGGCACTCTCCTGTGCCCTTCATTGTAACCCAGGACACAAACATACATTCATGTTTCTCTTTGAGATCAGAAACCTAACTGGATTGGTTGGACAAAAAAAAAAAAACACAGAAAAACCCATGAGGGTGAAATGGAAGTTACACTGACCTCACCAAGCTTGATCGGTGAGTGGCAGGAAATGCAGTATGAAGGAGGATATTTGTTCCTGGATTAATAATTTGCTGAAACAGCTTTTTAACGGACAGAACTTGGCTGCCTTTTGAGCGCATTGGTGTGCTCTGTGAAATGGTGCTGTTTGAAAATGATACACAAAACAGAAGCGTAAAGACCTGGTACTTTTAAAGTGCATTTGAGCCTTGCTACAGAAATTCTGAAGTGTAAGCAAATTAAGTGGAGAACACTTAAGTTTCCCTGAAAAACGGACATTTTGTTGTTATTTATATATTTGAATTCATCATTTCATTTAATCCAGGGTTTAAACATAAAATGGACTGGAACTGCAAGTTGAGGAAAAATTGCACGTTATTAAATTCTCTGTATTGAATTGAGTCCAAAGTCTTATAATGCTAACAGAATGAACATTGACAGTATTTGTGCACAATAACATTACTGTGCTTTCAGGGTCCATTGGGGTAATCCTGATCCTTGAAGAACAAAAATGGCCCTCCACTGTCACTTTATTTCTGGGAGTGAAATATTTCATGCCTTTTCTTATGACCGCACAAGACACAGTCACAGCCACTAACTCAGGTGCATTCTGGGTTTTTCTTTTATGAAACACATGTCATTGACTGGAAGCAGAATCGAATAGGCTTGACGCCACCATTTTGTTTACATACAGCTTGTGAGCAAATGTGTTCAGTTCATATCCTGGCAAATCCTCTGCAATGCTCTGTTGTTTAAACACTGTGGCACACTCCTCAGAGGCAACAGTTCCCTGGCCCACAGCTGTTAGTATTTACATTCCTGGGAATGGGTCAAAGTAATTCCAGAATCTGCAAGTGGCTTTTAAAAACTTTATTCAAACTTATCACTTGCTTCACCTTGTCACAAGCTGTAAACACACTCTTGTTGTTGTTGAATTTGCGCAGAGTGAATGAAAAGCCACACATGTGGTGGAGATCAGGAACAATGCAACCCAAGTATCCCGCTGTTTATTTGCTCACACAGGCACGGACACAAATAACAAGCCTGTCTCTGACTGACTCTGAAGTCCAAATCAACCAAACCTCAAAAGCTGGCAAATAAATATATCCCTCTAGTAAAACATTCCTGGAATTAATGTTTAGTTTCTTTTGTCTCTCTGTTTTATAGGGAAGGTTTATTTTCGTTGAAGCTTTGAACATTCTGCAAATGAAAGTGAGCGGAAGAGGATTTACACTTCCTCGCAGACCACTGATCCTACATTTTGTCTGCTGGAGTTCTCCAGAAAGGTGCATAATGTCATATATCAACAGATCCACAAAAAAATAAAAACTGCTTGAAAAACTGAAATCTGATTGGATGTAACTATGCAGCCAGGTTCTGCCTACAATGACCTCACTTGTGGGGACACTAATTTAGTGAGGACAGTTTTCTCACCTGTGTTTCACTAAGTCCCTCAGCAAGAGGCTGATAGAGCTGTCTTGTCAGTCAATTATCACATTGCCCCTCCTCAGTAATCTACATCCTTGGCGACAGAGGATGATTGACAGAACTGTTCCGCCACAGTCAGACGCCGCTCTCAGTGCAAAGAGCCGACATGGGGCACACATTTTCACAAGGAAAGGTTTTTCCCCAAGGGAAGTCGATCTATACGTGCGATTGTATTACCTACACAAAAAAATGTTGTTAAAATTGTTCATTCTAACAATGAAATCGCAGCGGTGTAAAATGATGAAAAAAGCTGAAAACGCAGAAAGATGTAAAATTTGATCAAATTTGATCATGATCGGTTTATCAGAAGCCCGTCATTCATTGATGTGCTTGGCGTGGCATCCATTTCCAGGTCAGTGAGTCTGCGTTAGAGAGAGAATCAGCAGACTCCCCTGTCTCGATTTGCGTGGTTTCGTGGTAATGTCTGAATCTCTTCCTGACATATTTCACAGAATCACTATGTTAAAAAGGGTTCACATATGAGTATGAGTTCTGAGAGAAGCTCTGCTATTAAGGAGATAAGGGGAATTTCTGTTTAGCAAATTAAATTATGTTGAAATGAACCTCAAAGTGCAATAAGCTTTGCTTGTTGCCATTCATACTGTATTATTTTGGGGGAAATTTGACACAAGATTTGGATAAAAGGCAATGAACGTGACCATGGCCTCCTAGAAAACAGTAGCATGGATGTTTGGAAGTGTGTGGGGTCAGATGGAGTGGGGTGGGGTAGTTTGTGTGGAAGTGTGTGGGGTCAGATGGAGTGGGGTGGGGTAGTTGGTGTGGAAGTGTGTGGGGTCAGATGGAGTGGGGTGGGGTGGGGTAGTTTGTGTGGAAGTGTGTGGGGTCAGATGGAGTGGGGTGGGGTGGGGTAGTTTGTGTGGAAGTGTGTGGGGTCAGATGGAGTGGGGTGGGGTAGTTTGTGTGGAAGTGTGTGGGGTCAGATGGAGTGGGGTGGGGTGGGGTAGTTTGTGTAGAAGTGTGTGGGGTCAGATGGAGTGGGGTGTGGTGGGTAGTTTTTCCTCACACCCCCCCTTTTCGTCCAGCACGCCGCGCCTGTTTGTCCCTCCCCCATATGGGACATGGAGTCAGTGGGTTCATGTCCAACCTCAACACCACGTTTAATCTGCTAAAAAGGGAGGCCGCTCTAGCCGTAAATCTTAACAGAAACACCAAGGTTGCAAACGTTGTTTTTTTTTCCAGTTTTTTCCCTTTTTATTGCTGGGCTGGGCCAGGCCTGTGTACCTCTGTAGAACACACCACAGAGGTTATGTACAAATCCATAGTACACTGAAGGACCCCTTTTGATGATAGTCTCATGCTCATTTTAGATTTCAGTACAAGCTGAAAATGCTTCACTGAGGAGGATATTTGGCCCTTTGCCTTTGCCCTGTGTTTGTGTGGAACTGAGCCAGGATTAGTTTGGACATTTTCTGGTGTGGAGAGTGGCAGTAGTATTTTAAGAGACTGGAGGGATCAGAGCATGTTGTCACCAGCAGCATGGGCTCAATACAACAATCAGGAACTTCAGCAACAACATCATACTTAAATCAGCTGCAGAAAAATAATGTATAATTTTGCTTCCTTCTAAAGGTAAATTGGACAACCAAATGAGAGTAGCCCATGTCAGAGAATAGAGCAAAGAAGCACATGAACAAAGTGAGCATCATAAAGGTTGGGACAAAGACATACTTTGTCTTGATTTGTCAAACAATCACATGTGGTTAAAGTGCACACTCTCAGCTTTTTATAAAGGGTCATACACTTTGGTTTAACATTGTGGAAAGCACTTTTTATACCCCCCCCCCCCCCCCCCCTTATTCTACCCTTCGTGAAACAGAATCAGTTGTGGTACACACTCCTTTCTCATGTACAGTAATTTATTGCCTATGCATATGACACTTCAATGGTTTGATTTATATTTGAAATTTGAATGCAGGTGTTAGGTATACACAGAGATTACCCTCTTTAGACCACTTTAAAACATTCATAAACAATGTTTGTTCCTAAACAGTGCATATCCCTGAAAAGCAAAGCAAAGATTTGTTTAGCACTGAAGAACCTGGCAGAATCTGAATGTAAAAGGTTTCATTTATACCTGTGTTAGAGGTGTTTCACTAAATTGGGTTTGAATAAGGTAGTTACATGAAGGTGAACTATTATATGTGTGGAAAGTAGGATTCAGTTACATGTTTTTATGAGGCCGATGCCGATGCAACCAAAAGTTTTCAAAAATTTCAAAAATATCTAAAAGTTTATTTGCACACAAGCCAGAAATTCAGGCACTGAAAGTTGTAATCCAAATTATTTTGTGCTAAATGCTTGGCAACCATACTGCCCAAACCTCGCAGCAAAAAAATAATAATGAGCACAGCTGACCTTAAATGGGCCCCAATTAGACACACCTGGAAATATTCCAATCAATCAGTGACCCGCAAGACACCATGCCATGCACTCTTTATCAGTCAATTCATGAAACTGGTGACTAAAGTTAATACTAGACATTTATAAATTGGAATACAAAAGCAAAAACATGTCCTATCAATGGTGAAGGCTACTCCTGATCAGAGATGCCCTTCTGCACACCACTGTTGCAATGTGTGGTTATTTGTGTTACTGTCACCTTCCTGTCAGCTTTCACCAGTCTGGCCCTCCACTGACCTCTCTCATTGACCTTCTGCACACAGAACTGCTGCTCACTGGATGTTTTTTGCACACTCTAGAGAATGTTGTGTGTGAAAATCCCAGGGGATCAGTAGTTTCTCAAACCACCCTGTCTGGCACCAATCATTTCACTGTCAAAGTCACTTAGATCACCATTCTGATATTTGGTCTGAAAAACAGTTGAACCTCTTACCATGTCTGCATGCTTTTATGCATTTAGTTGCTGCCACATGATTGGCTGATTAAATATTTGCATTAACAAGCTGGTGTATAGGTCTACCTAATAAAGTGCTCACTGAGTGTACTATGATTTATTTTTTAAATGTGCCAGTGAGTTAATGGTAGTGCTTGGGAAAGGAAGTAAAGTTCAAACTGCTTCCATAAACGAGACACAATAGTGTTTGCCCAAGGGAATTCTGAACGTATCCAACTACTTGGCACGAAGTGGAACACACATATAGAAATATAACAAACATGTCAATGCTTCTTAACTACAGATACTTTTTTTTTTTAACATAGCATTTTCCCTGGTTGTCTTCTCAATAGGTTTCTACTCATAGAAAGACTCATTTTACTGCAGTTCACTGTCAAAATTGTGAAATAAAAATGCTGTCTGACCTGAACATCAATTTCTAGAGAATTCCTGTTTGTTCTATTCAGTCCAAATGTCAACATCTGTACTGCACTCATGCATACGTATGTGGAGATTGTGAAGCCCTGCAGCTATTAGCAAACCTTATAGGCATACATTATTTCCACTACACATTATAAGTTGCCACAATCACAGAGTCACACAGTGTCACAATCTTCACAACACCAAAGGCAATGGGAATGTATCGCAAAGTTGGGAGAGAGAAAGAGAGCTATCTGAGTCCTAAGCCATACACAGCCGTTTCCCAAACAGTAATTAAAATGGAATAATTATTTCTCTGTGGTTGCAGTACAAACAAACAGAAAGCTTTTGGTGGAGGCCCATGGTTAATATTTCCCAAAAGGCTTCATTCAGGGCCTTTATGAAGCTCCTGCTCTATTTTATTATCTCTGTCCTTCAGTCATGGCCCTGTCTCCCCACGCTGCTGCTGCCTCCCCAGCCCTGGGCCTCTCTGCTCTCCCTTCCAGCGCAGGGAAGTGCACTGCCCAGAGATCACTCCGTGACCTGGATGTACCTTTAGCTCGCTAAGTTTCCAGACCTAATTACTGCAGAGCTCCACATCAAAGTTATTTATTAATTATAATTAAACAAATAACAGGCATGAATAAAATAATAATAATAAATAGGCATGAAGCACAGCACATTTTGAGGGAGGGGGTGGAGGGGGGGGGGGGCAGAGGAAAGTGGGCTTTTCTGACATTGAGGACTCCTGGTGGCCTGCTTTTTTAAGGAGTCAGAGTAATAAACATGAATCAGAGTCACAATGAGTCATAAAAGGGTCAAAGTAACACTGAGTCATAAACATGAGTCAGAGTCACAATGAGTCATAAACATGAGTCAGAGTCACAATGAGTCATAAACAGGTCAAAGTCACACTGAGTCATAAACATGAGTCAAATTCACACTAAGTCATAAACAGGTCAAAGTCACACTGAGTCATAAACATGAGTCAAATTCACACTAAGTCATAAACAGGTCAAAGTAACACTGAGTCATAAACATGAGTCAGAGTCACAATGAGTCATAAACATGAGTCAGAGTCACAATGAGTCATAAAAGGGTCAAAGTCACACTGAGTCATAAACATGAGTCAGAGTCACAATGAGTCATAAACAGGTCAAAGTCACACTGAGTCATAAACATGAGTCAAATTCACACTAAGTCATAAACATGAGCCAGAGACACACTGGGTCATAAACATGAGTCAAAGTCACACTGAGTCATAAACATGAGTCAGAGTCACAGTGTAGTATGAGTGTAGATGGATTGAGTGTTTAGTATGAGTGTAGATGGAGTGAGTGTTTAGTATGAGTGTGGATGGAGTGAGTGTTTAGTATGAATGTGGATGGGGTGAGTGTTTAGTATGAATGTGGATGGGGTGAGTGTTTATGAGTAACATACAAAACTAGGTTCAAGGACAGTGCTTTCTCTCATTAAACCTTAATTTAAAAAATTGCTCCCAAACATTAAAAAGATCCTGGATCAATTGATCTCAGCCCAGTAGGGGCCTCCTGCAGGGAAACACCTTGATGATAATTAGCCTGTATTTATACTGAGGCGCCTTCCATACACGTGCATGGGGGCTGACCACCTGTGGTTCCTGGAGCCACACTTAATGAAATGGCATTCATGTATATGAAAGACATACATTTCTGGATACATAAGACAGAACAAATTATGTATTTTAAACATGAAAAATTGATAAATAACTCTATGAAAAGTAATTTAGTGAAAGCATTGCTACAAGGCCTACTCTACTCCAACGCACTGCATTCCAAATGAATTATGAATTCTTTGCTTCTTAAATTAATTACCTGCGAGGATTATTATGTCATCTCTGAGGTTGCCAGAATAAGATCCGGGGGGGTTCCGGCTCTCTGTGGATATTGCGGTAGAATGGATTTCATCAGCTAAGTCCATACATTTTCTCTATTCCTCACCGAACAGCATTCAGGTTTTCCTTGCACCAGGACCGTGTGTGAAAAAAACAATAAAAACCCTGATATATTACAGCATGCATAATCTTTGATTCATAAAGCTTTCGGTGCACATGGATATAAATGTTACAATAAAGACGTATGCAATATCACAGCAATATGTCCTATATTGCTATGTCTGGTGTGATGTAGTGATGTTAGTGTGATTAGAAGTGTGGAGTGTCAGAGGGAATTTATTATCTCTCAATGGCATTTTAAACTATTTTTAACTTTTTTTAAATTACAAATATTACAAATGGTTACATGGTTACAAATACGCACACACAAGCATGCACGCGCACACACACATACACGCACACAGATGCACCAAATAATGGCTTCAGCCTTGAACTATCTGTCTCGTAGGTCTCATAATACCCAATCAACTTCAGGAATGTGACCATTTTCCTTACAGAAACAGGAAATGTGGGTCTTCTGCCAAATTGAAATCCAGTTTCCTGCTTACAATAGTGAAACATCCGGTTAGTCATGTTCGCCAGAGGTCATGAAGATGTGCAGTGGTAGCCAGGTTATGTTCAAGGCCACCACCAAATGACACTGACAGTGCAGCGCTGTAATATGAATTTATATTTTCCAATGACTGCATTCAGCTAACACTTCTACAGTAAAGTGAAAGTCAACACCTGCCTCTCGTTACATTACATTACCATCACTTGGCAAAATGTATTTAATGTGATGGCTTTAACATTAACTAAAAGGGAACAATTAACAACAATAATATGTGCTTTTTTTGCTGAAACATATATAAAGGGAGTTAATTTATGTTGTGATGCATATTTTTTATTTGATCAAGCCTATTCTTGTATTTGTATTTCCATGTACAGAGAGAACATTCCAGATGAAAACCAAAGCGATAGAACAGGAGAAACTGTGTCACGCCTGAGGGAATAAAAAGGTTTAGGAACAGGGGTGTAGCCCAAACATAGCCTACAATGTCATACTATGTGCTGATAGCTGTATCCTGAATGTAGCGTGCAATATGATATGCTTTTAGTTGTAGCCTAAACATTGTCTTGATATAATATGTGCTTTTATCCATCCAATCCCAAAAATATTCAAAATACAGTATACAAGAACCATATTGAGATTTAATTTATAAAATGGATGGATCCAGTCCTTTGTTCTTATTGGTCATGAAAAACCAGGGGTAAATAGAGTGCTTACTCGTCATTTTGATATCATCGTGAGTTTGAGCATTTTGAATATTGTATCTATCAGGACCATAGAACATGCAGGCAGGCAGAAGTTGAAGCAGTTGAATAAGGACCACCTAGCCTGGCGGGGCTTTTGACTGACCTCAGATACTTCAGGTTGCGGTTGTCGGTCCAGACAACAAACGGAATGGTGGCCCCCTCCAACAGATGACGCCACTCTTCAAACTCCAACTTCACTGGCAGGAGTTCCCGATCGCCGTTGCTGTATTTCCTCTCCTTGGGAGAGAGGCGGCGAGAGAAGAAGGCACAAGTGAGGACCGATGAGACAGGAACACTCCAACCCCAGTATCAGAGGCGTCCACCTCCAGGGAGACTTGCTTCTCCGGGTCGGGCATGGTCAGGACAGGAGCGGAGGAGAAGCGCTTTTTCAGTTCTCTGAAGGCGGAGTCGGCAGCCGGTGTCCAGCAGAAGGTGACCTTGCTGGAGGTCAAGGCAGCCAGGGGAGCTGCAATGGAGCTGTAACCTTGGATGAACCTCCTGTAGAAATTGGCGAACCCCAGGAAGCGTTGGAGTTCCTTGCGGTTGGTAGGAGGGGGCCAATTAGCTACTGCAAAGATTTCTTCGGTATCCATTTTGAGCTGCCCCCTGGAGACGACAAAGCCGAGGAACTGGACTGTACTTCTCCATGGAGAGAGTCTCTGGGATGGACGAGGAAGAAGAGTGCCCAGGTGCAGTTCTATGGCACAGTCGTAGGGCCGTTTAAGGATGCAGAGAGCAGGCTCGGGACTTGCTGAAGACTTGTCCTACATCGTGGTAGGCAGGAGGGATGGAGTAAAGGTCAGGTGATGTCTTGGGAGTGTTGGGGTCAGACTCAGGCTAGTTGGATGCAGACTGGAGGCAGGACTGGTGACCTGTTATCTCCTCTTGGTGGTTGCCTGAGATCTGCAGCCGAACTGGGGAGGTGACAGTGTTGACTGCAGCTAGGGGTGCTCCAGTGATGGTGTTGGTGTGGAGGACCTGGGAGAGGGTGAATGTCAGAACCCCCAGGCGATGGACCAGAGTGAGTGGGGCAGATCAGGTTGGCATCAGCTCCAGAGTCAATCAGAACTTGCACTTGGTGGCGAGCCCCCTCCCAGGAGATGTACACCATGATAGTAGACCTTGAGGTTGAGGGGGAAGTGTTCAGGGTAGGGCCCGTCAGGACCCCCCCTTTTACTTTAACAGGCAGGTCCAGATAGTACAGGCAGAGATGATCCTTCACCCATCTCTCCCTCTCCATGGTGGTGAGGTGCGTGGATCCCACCTGCATGGGTTCAGGTTTGAGTAATGGCGATTCTCGGGAGAACTGGCATCGGGGACAAGGGCTCTGAGGCAGCGGAAGAGGATCAGGTTCCCAGGGTCACCTGGTCGTGCGTCGTTCCCTCAGCCAAGAGTCCACTCAGATTGCCAGGTCGATGAGGGCGCCCAGGGAAGCCGGCAGCTCACAGGTAGTAAGTTGGTCCAGGATAGATTTGGATAGCCCCGTGGAGCTCCATGTCGCCCCAGCCAGCAGATACCGCCAGGGTCTGGAACTCGATGGAGTAATCGGAAAACCGAGCAGGAACCCTGGTGGATGCGGTACCGTTCATGGGAGGCAGCGAGTCTGGAGATGGCCTGGTGGAATGCTCTCTACATAGCAATCCCAAAGTCAGTTCCCCATTCCCGAGCTCTGCCGGACAGAAGAGTGACCACGTAGGCCACCTTGGACCTTTTGGGGGGAAGGTGGAAGGTTGAAACTCAAAGATCAATGAGCACTGGGACAGGAAGGAGGTGCAGTCCTTTGGTTGGCCGTCATAGCGTGGTGGAAATGGCAGACGAGGCTCAGGGTGGGAACGGACTGGAACAGAGCCTCTGGGCGCCGGTAAAGGTGCCCACCAAGGTAGCTACGTCGTGTTTCAGGATGCAGAGTTCAGTTTCATGAACACTGAGGCGCTGTCCTTGCAGTTGGATAGCCTCCAGTGTCGTGTTTGGATCTGCTGGGTTCATCTTGGCCAGATTGTTCTATCAGGTCCGTAGAACAAGCAAACCCAGTCGCAGTAATCCAGCAGGCAGAAAGTTTGCTCAAATTTTTTATTTTGTTCAGGCGAGTCAAACAGGCGAGTGTCAATAGCCAGCAAACAGATTCAGCTGGGATAAAGCAGTTTGTAATACAAAGTCCAGGCAATGGGTCAAAACTCTGGTTCTAAGGTTCCAAATCAGAAAGACAGGATAAACAAAATGCGGAAGTCGGGGCAAAACAGGTCGTAACAGGTATCAATCAAAAAACACTGGAGAGTATGGATAAGAAACATAGCAACTAACTAAACAAACAGAGGGGTTTATATAACACAGATAACAAGAGGGAATGGCAATCAGGTGTGGGAAACAATCAGGAAGTGAAAACGCAGGTGAAATGAATAACCGTATTGTCAGGGTTGGGAGGTAGTACCGGTTGTGGCCACCAGGGGTTTATTATTTTCACCTGGTGCTCATTAGTGCCAACGGGGTGGCTACCTCCAGAAGGTATTTAAAGCCCTCTTTGACCATCGGTCGATGCTTTGGTGTCACTGTTCGCTCTGCCACCAAGCTGGTAAGCACACGGTAGACTCACGGTTAAATGAGTCAGGTATTGTGCTGGTTCTGGGTTTCGAATTTAAAAGAAAAAACAAAACGAAAAAAAAAGGTAAGGAAGGTGTTCTGCTCGTTGTGTGTGTGTGTACACTGCGAACACCTTCCTGTAGGTTCTTTAGTTTTCTTTTCTCTTTTGTTTTTGGCTCGTGTGAGTCTGTGGGTGAGGGACGTTGTCCCCGGTATATATTTTGGTTTGTGCGTTTTCCGGAGCTGCGTCTCACGGTTGTTTATTTTGTTTACCTAGTCTTTTTTACTAGGTTGTACTTTTATTTTGGGGATCCCCGGTCCGGGGTTTCAGGGCTCGCCTTTTAGCCCTCCTTTTGGTTGTGTTATTCGCCCTGGTTTTTAAGGGTTGCTTTATTTTCATTAGCTGTTTTTTGGGGCTATTTTCTTTATTTGATCGGAGCTGTCTTCGAGTTGTTTTCGTGTCCTCGACCTCCCTGGGTTTAGTGGCGGACACGTTCGCGTGCCCGCTTACTAGGGATTACCCTTAGTCGCGCCTGGCTCTCCGCCATTCCTCAACCTCATACGTAGAGGGAGACAGATAGACTATTCACGGAGACAGGTAACAATACACGGAGACGCTTAGAACTTAGACAAAACCTAGACAATGAAAAAACATAGAACCTGACAGTATCGTTAACAGATCCTCTATCAGCCTGAACAAACAGAGCAGAAGAAATTGACCAGCAGTGTCCACATTAACATATACAGTAAGGAAAAGTGATTATGTATAGCAAGCTAGCTAATTTGTCTTTGTTAAGTAGTGTAAGTGTTCATCTTTTAGTTTCACAAACCTTAGCTAGTTTGCTACCAAGTTACTGTTACTGCCACCCTTACTTCCCAGAAATCACTAGTGCTGTTGCATGTCAAACCTATATACATATGATGCAATATCTATGCATGGCAACTTCACTATTCGGTAACAATCACTGGCAGAAAGGAACACCCACCTCTTAAAAAAAAGAAGAAGAAAAAGAGCTAGTTAAGTGTAGCTAGTTAAGTTATACAATATACAGAGACTGTTTTATAACAGCAATATACTTGGACCTTGGACCTGTGGTATATCATTGCTTCACGTCATGCCAAACAACTCCCCAAGCTGTGCCAATATTGGTGATATACCACAAGTTCTTGTGCCATATCACTACAGTAAACTTCTCAAAAGGTAGTTGCCATTATCTTTTAAAGATAAACATTTTGATGGTGAGACTCATCAGTGATTTGCTCTCAATGCGTCTCAGCCCGTATCCAGCATCATGAGTTCTGAGGAGCGGCAGGCATCATGCTCAGCTGCAGTCGCTCTACATTGGACCTGCACGCAGAAGACCGGTCCAGGGGAAGCGTGGGCACAGCACTGCGTTCATGATTCCCAGAGTTCCTTTTCGGAGAGCGCCCTTAAAGAGGAAGACAGAGCAAGGCTAGCTGCAGCGGAGGAAAGATCAACCGTGCAGTCATGTTCTAGCCTGAGGGTGGAGCAGAGGGCGCAGCAGAGATGGCAGGCAGGATTGTCGGGGGGGCATGGATAATGATAGCTTTGCATACGAGCGCGAGGAGAAGATCAAGGGCAGTGCATGATGGGGCTTTAAAGAGGGCGCTGAGTGGGGGTGCGCGGGGGGCGATCCCCAGGCCCTGCTCATCCCTGCCGTCCCAGCTGCCAGGGCAGGTAACCTGGAACAAAACCAATTAGGTAGCCTGCCTTTGTCAGGGTCTTACAGAAGGTTCCAGTAAAAGTGCTTTCCCAATCCCCCTGCCTGGGTGAGCACAGGCTGGGGACCGCCTGCAAGACATGACCTAAAAAACAAGGCCACACACGCGCACACACGTGCGTGTACACACATACACCAAACACGCGCACACACGTGCGTGTACACACATACACCAAACACGCGCACACACATATGTATGCACTCACACACACCACACGTACGCACACACACACACCCACACCACACACGCGCACACACGTGCGTGTACACACATACACCAAACACGCGCACACACATATGTATGCACTCACACACACCACATGTGCGCACACACACACACACACACCACACGCGCGCACAGACACAGGCAAATACATACACATATGAGCACACACATGCATGCACACAAATGCACACACACACATGCACACATGCTCAGGTGCATATGCATGCACATACGTAAACACAGACGTATTCGTGCACACACATACAAACAATATTGTTTTACTGCAAGTTTTTTATTTTTCAGTGTCAGAAAATAATGCAGCAAACATATACATTATATTTAAAATAAAATTACAAAAACACATTTTTATTTTATCACATGAAACTAAACAGATTCAGCGAACGTGACATTATCAGTTCCCACTGACATAATTACTGCACCATGAGAAGAAGAAAAGTGTGTGGAAATAAGCACCATAAAAGACAATAATGCCGACTTCAGTCATAAATCAAGGATTACTTCAATGACTGTTTTATCAAAATTCTTTTGTATGTCTAGTTGACATCACTGAGAATTTGAGGGGCAGATCTGGAACAGCATAACTGTATTAAAAGGCGGACCCATATTAGACACAAGAGCCTGGTTTAATGCAACAACATAATGGTGAGCTGATGAAGTTTTTCACCCCTGTCAGTTCTTGAAGGACTAACTTCCCACAATATAATCTTTTTTTTTTTTTTCATATTTACAAATCACTTTCAGTTTCAACAATAAGGGGAAGGTAGAAAAGCACTTCATTTGAATTTGAACCTTTATCTCATTTTAGACCAAGTTCTGACTCGCTGTGTTTTTCCGCTTTCCTGTAAAACTGAAGTGGCTGCAGTGTGGAGGGGCTGCTCCTGTCGGGTCTCGTTGTGTCATGGATGTGCAGGGATATTTTGTGATGTTCATGTGCTTCTTGGAAACGCCTGCAAAGTTTCAGTCTTCGACGTTGGTTACATGTTCTGCTTCTCTCGATCCAAGGTGTGTTTGAATGGTTGCTTGTTTGAATGTTAGAGTAATTTTTCTGAAGACAAAGGGTACTAAACATTAACATTACTGACACTTTTGGCAACACCTTTTGTTGAGAGGACACAGCTCTAACTTGTTGGAAGGACGGAAGATGTAAAGGGGTAAGAGGGTGCACAAAAGAAAGATTGGACAAATGCAAATGTACAACATCCGGATAATCCGTCTGATCCAGAACACCGCAGCCTGCTTGGTACTCAATGTCCCCAGACATTCACATGTCACACCCTGCTCAGCGACCTCCACTGGCTGCCTGTTATGGCTCGCATCAAATTGAAAACTTTGGTGCTCACGTACCAGGCAGTGAAGGGATCAGTCCCTGTATATATTCAATCACTTATGAGAACGCATACACCAGTACTGTACACTGTACTGTATACACCAGCAAGACCCCTCCGTTCCGCTACTTTGGGGTGCCTGGCACCTCCCCCTCACCGCACCTGCACTTCTCGCTCACGACTGCTGTCTGTACTGGCCCCACGGTGGTGGAATGACCTCCCTGTGGATGTCTGAACGGCAGAGTCTCTGACCACTTTCAAACACAGACTGAAGACTCATCTCTGCCGGCTATATATATAGTATTGTTGTACTCGGGGTATTCTAGCTGCCAACCGTGGTATGGTAGTTCGTAAGTTGATGTACTCTTCAAGGGGTCCAATTGTATCTATGTGGTCACGCTAGGACTTGGAATCCGACTGTCCTCTAGGGTCCTCTTCATACTTGTCCGGGTGTTCGATCTACACTTGGTTAGTTTTGTCTTTGTGTTGTACATACACACATATCCAGGTTAACATGAAGGACGGCAGCAATAATCATGGTGAACAAAGAGTAACAAAGAAGAATTATGTTTTGGGTCAAAGTACCTCCAGGATTAGCGGTTGGCTTTGGACAGGCATTCCCAGCAGGCATGGGACAGATTCAGAATTTAACAGAAACAACTATGAGCAGATTCAAAATCCATATTTTAGGAGTCATTTCTATTCATTTTATTTAGATTACTATATTCATGGTGCATTAGTGTGTGCAACCTATCTAGAGTTTTGAGATAGCTTTGATAGATGTATTTTACAGGTGTAATACAGAATGCATCACTTGAGTTCTCATTGCCTGCCATATGTTTCCAGCCATTACACAATGAACGCCTGGTGCCCATGTAGATTTTACATTTACAAATGAGTGTCTGTTGTTCTGTGTACCACCCTCAAAATGTAACATTTCCATCATTAAACTTTCCACAGTAATCAGAAATAGAATTATTGAACAGAGTGAAGTGCTATAATATTATTATTATTGTTCTTTTTTTTATAATGGTTGTCACTGGTAACACAGAATGGTTTAACTCAGTTTTAAGACTAATTGCAAATAAAACAGAATGAATTCAGTGTTGACTAAATTGTGGTCTTGTTGTTGGGGGCATTTTCTAATTAATTTTACATGAGGCTTAACTTTTGCTGCTGTCCAAACATGCATCTTGAGACAGTTGACATTATACAAGTTAATAACATATACACAATTTTGAACACAGTTGAACACTGCTGCGGCTGAATTAGCATTTTCAAGCTCTACTGTGGCTTGGTAGACAGCTGGGATGAAGCTGTCTCTGAAATAATTGCTCCATTGGGCTCCTGTTTTACCTGCAGAGAAAAATGATCTACTTGACTACCACAAATTGCTGTATATATGTAATTTGTATGTGCCGGATTAAAATGGGGGCATTGACAGCTGTTACCATCCCTTGAATATGAACTATGAAATTCAGATCAAGGTAATTAAATATCTTCATGGCACATGAAATATACTGAGATATGGATAAAATAATGAACCACATATTATGAAGTAAATTGTGGACAGAATGTAATTTAACTTTTAGTATTTTTTTTCTTTTTGTAATTTTAACTCCTGCAATATTTGTCAAATGAAATGGGAGATCATCATTGTACATACACATTAGGTTTAGAGATCCTGTGACCAGACAGGTTGGGTTTTGACTGTTCTGGTCTCCAAAAAATTCCACTTTTTAAGCTTTTAACCATGGCCCAGTGATGCTTTGTTTTTCATTGTCCATGAGAATTTCCCATATTTAGACTACGTGTTTATACATAAGCCTGTTTCATACATAAGACCCATGTTTCTGGGGTAGAATACATCATATCTGTGCTGCTGTGCTTAGAAAATATGACCCTATCTTTCTAAACTAAGATCCAAAGAAAGCAGAAATATTATAGTGGAAAAATATTTGCATTGACTATATCAATGGAAGAAATGACTGTTTCTTCTAAAACCAACGTGGCTGAATTTGATAACACCTGGTCAGTCACTCAAAATAATTAAATAAATAGTTAGCAGTGTGGAGTTTAATTATTAATTCTGTGAAAAAACAGGTGTCATTAATTGTCCTTTAATTAAGGAAGAAGGGAAGCAAATGTTTCACACATTAAAATATATTTAAAATATGTTTCCTTCTGAATTGCTAAGTAAAATCGGCCGTTCCAAACATTGTTCGGAGGAACAACGTCATTTGATTAAAAAGTTGATTGGAGAGGAGAAAACATATTGAGAAGTGCAGCAAATTACAGGATGCTCAGCTAAAATGATCTCCAATGCTTTAAAATGGCAACAAAACACCCAAAAATAGCAACTATTAAAATGAAGAATAGTCAGAATGGCAAAGATTCAGCCATTAATCAGCTCCAGAAAGATCAAAGATCTACAATTGCCTGTAAGTGCTGTTACAGTCAGAAGATGTTTGATCGAAGCTAAGCTATCAGCATGAAGCCCCTGTAAACCACCATTGTTGAAAAAAGGGCATGTGTTAGAATCGGTTAAAATTTGTCAAGGAACACATTGATTGGCCCAAAGAGAAATGGCGTAACATTCTGTGGAGAGTAAAATTTTTATTTTTCGGGTCTAGTGGTCATCGACAGTACGTCAGATGACTCCCGGGTACTGAATTCAAGCCATAGTACACTGTGAAGACAGTGAAGCATGGTGGCGCAAAAATCATGGTATGGGGATGTTTTTCATGCTACGGTGCTGGGTTCGTATACCAGGGATCATGGATCAGTTTGAATACATCAAAATAATTGAAGAGATTATGTTGCCATATGCTGAAGAGGAAATTACCCTGAAATGGATGTTTCAACAAGACAACGACCGCAAACACACAAGTAAGCGAGCAACATCTTGGTTCCGGACAAAAAGGATTGAGGTAATGGAGTGGCCAGCTCAATCCCCCGAACCTCATCCCCATTGAACACTTTTGGGCTGACATTAAAAATGCAGTTTCTGAAGCAAAACCCAAAAATTCACAGGAACTGTGGAATGTAGTTTGTTCATCCTGGGCTGAAATACCTGTTTCTAGGCGTCAGAACTTGGTTGACTCGATGCAACGCAGATCAAAAACAATGGTTATGCAACTAAATATTAGTTCAGTAATTTAAAGTGAAGTTAAATCTTGAAACATTTCTTCAGTTTATGCAATTTGAAGAGAAAAATTTAGACACTGCCATTTTTTTGAACAGATTAATATCCCTTTTCTTTGCTTCCTGAATAACGTAGACTTGATAAAGTTTGCTAATGCTTTGATTTGGAATTGAATGTGTGATATTTCCATTTCATTCAAAATATGGAACTAAAAGCTATTAAAAATATTTGCACTTTATTCACTTTTTATTCATTTAAAGCACTGCTATTTATTTGAGCACAACTGTAGCTTGCAAATCTGAACAAGCCCCATACAAACTCACAAGCACATGCACACACACAGCCACGTATCCACATTCCATCAGTCACACCTATTCCAAATCCCTCTGTCTCATATACCGCATTACATACAGAAAAGACAGAAATATCTTCTCCTTTCCCCCATATGTACAGTGCAGCCCATACGCATTTATGTGGTACAGTTCTGCTCTGGTTCTCTTCAGCAGAAGATTTGTGTTGGAATTACAACCTTTTTTATACGTAGCTCTCCCATTTTACGGGACAAAAAGTAATAATAATAAAGTAACTGTTGGCTTCTCAGCTGTTTCTGATTAGGTGTACTTACGTAATCACTTCCTTTGGGTAGGTATAAGAAAGCTTTCAGCCTCTAGTCTTGAAATGTCAAAAGTAGCATTCTCCTTGTGATGAGTTTTGCCTTGGATTGTCCAGTTGAAACTCCCAAAAACCGAAGTTGTTGTTGTTTTCAACATGTCATTTTGCCTCTGTCTCCGATGGGGAAACCAAGGAATAACAGGGTGCTGGCCCCGGTCAGTTCTTTCATTTGAGGCTCCAGGTCCCCCTTTTTCCAGTTCTGCTTCTTCCATGGTAGTAGAGCTGCACTCGTAGGGGATTACATTGATCACACATGCTCTGTTGGCCATGAGCACTTTGATCATGTCAGGCTTCCTTAGAGTTCTGGGTAAATAGTCAACAGCTTTTTTTTTGCTCTACCTTGCACCAGCAATGCTTTCCAAGCATTTCCAAGAAATACCCTCTCCTCCAGTTCTGGGAAACTGCGCAGAATTTCATGATAATTCAGCTTGGTTGGCGTTCTTTTGTGTTCATCACTCACGATGCTACTTGGCAACTTTGTCAGGCCTGGTGTATTCTCCGGTATTCCACCAGACTGTAGCGACAGTTTTGTGAATTCCACTTTAGACTTGTTTCTGGAAATCAGGCTGTGGACCTGGAATCTGTGAGCCTTTGTATCCAATGTAGTTGAACGGATCAGATATAGCTGGCTGGCCAGTCTTGGCAGTCCCAAGCCCCCTTCAGGCTGAAGTACCATTCTGACTCTTCCAGAGAAATCATGTGAAGGTTTCCCCCTCCAACATTCCATAGTCATTCCACAGCCATTGATTGTGTGAGAGCCGTGGGCCTGGATGTTATGGTGAAGCCTTCAGGCCTGTCAATTCACACAACTTCTCCAGGAACTGGGTGGTGTGAGACACGCTATCCCAGGTCTCCCTCAACAGGACCAGGTTGTCCCCAGGTCCACAGGTAGTCAGGAGTAGAGTCACCGTTCATCGCATGTTGGAGACTTCTGTGCCACCACCACCCGGGTTAAACACTGGCTGAATAAGAGGGCCTTGCAGGGGGTAGTTATTCTCCGAGGCAGTGCTCGATTCCACTGGGCCAGAGACATCTGTGTCTCTTTCAAGAGTCCTCTGCTGAGGCTTCCTCTCCATCAGTTCCACTGTTTGTAACGCCCAGGTGCCCACAGTTACAGTTCCATAACTCCAGAATTGGAGATTACTAATAATGGGCACCAAAGCTTATTATGGAGTATGGAACACATACTCCATACAAACCTCATGGCTCCTGTACTGGTCATGATTGTCATTACCGTGTATGGGGCGTCTGAGGGCACTGTACCCTCCTTACATCATGCCTCCAGTCTGGTGGGCACTTGCTTCAGTGACTGCCAGACTCTAATGGAGTGCAGGCCCAACAACTGCAGGTATACCTAAACCACATTTTGACGATGAAGAAAGCGAAGAAAGAACCCAACCTTCATGGTTATTTTTGCCATGGGGTACTAACAAGACCATAGGCTACAGTCTTGTAGGGGGAGGGGAATCCATTGGGTATGCCATTTAGCCTCGATTTTAAGCCAAGCTAACAGTGGGACCATGAAGAGATATAGCGCGCTATCACCTCAGCGCCATCCCCAAGAGTCCAGGTTTCCCCGAAGAGAGTCATACAGTAGTTACCCATGAAGCCATTTACCCATGCTTCATTGAATTTCTTCACTTTGACATTCAGAGCACTGGGCAGAAATCCCATTGCATCAATAGCTGCCGTGGGCCTTCACAACGTATTGTTTTAAATAAACGATTGGATTCCCTGGTTCTAACCAGCTGCCAGGCGCAGGCCAAGGCATCATATTGCACAGATTCTGAAATGTATGCAAAACCTTTCCATTCAAATCAAAGGCTCAACATTCCCCCTGAAAAAAGTAGTCTACGGTAAACAGTTTCTCAGTTTAAAAATGATCCAACAATCAAATCTTACACTATGCAGCAGGCATAGTTCATGAGGAGATGAGAGAGAACATGGTAAAACTTTAAAAGAAATACATTTTATACAACAGCCCAAGATACACATAATCTCCAACAATCCATACTGAAATCAAGGTGGGGAACCTAAATAGAATATTTCCATGGTAAAGAACAACATATTGGATGCTTGTTCATTTCGAGGAGGCCCCATGTCCCTCAGCCCTACTCTGAAAAAGCACTTCTGGAATATGGCTGGGGCAAATTCCTTGTTTCAATAGTCAGAGGGGCTCTGCTGTCTTAGACACTTCCTCTACAAAAATGTCCAATTATTCCAACATTTCTCCTGGTGAAATGACATATATATGAGTGTAGCATTGAGGGCAGGGATGGGGAACATGTACTGTGCAGGTACTGTAGTTGTAAATGTCTCAGTATGGTATTTACAGACTTGGCCCATCCACCTTGTGTACTGGACTTATGTTCATGGCCTTACAACCAGTCATACTGTATATAAATTGTGCCTTATCTGACCTGTTTGGTGGCTTGTTTTATGACCTTGATATGCATTGTTTTGAAAGTTGCTTTGGATAAAAGCGTCTGCTAAATAAAATGTAATGTAATTTAATGTAATGAAAATGGTTTGTATTTAATTCATTGATTTGCTCTGTGGATCATGTCACCTCAACAGACAATCTAGATATCAGAAATGCAAGGGTAAATCACAGCCAGCAACATGTAATTTAGCCTGTCAGAACCATGTTTATACGATATCATTCCTATCTAACCATTGCTTGCTCAATAGACATAGCCTAAGATATGACAGATTTTATATGGATGATTTTCAAATGTAGATTTGTAAATGTAGCCTAGCAAACTGAATGACTTTGTTGCTACACCCTTCAACAGAACATTTCAAAAATGTACTTTACCCAAGAAATGTTTCAATGGTCATTCTAAACAGTAAGGTAGGGAGGGCACACATCACCACATCTGTATACCACACCTACCTCAGTCTGGGCGGTCTCACAACCACATCTAACTCACTGTGAATCAAACTCATCACATCTAACTCACTGTGAATCAAACTCATCACATCTAACTCACTGTGAATCAAACTCATCACATCTAACTCACTGTGAATCAAACTCATCACATCTAACTCACTGTGAATCAAACTCATCACATCTAACTCACTGTGAATCATACTCATCACATCTAACTCACTGTGAATCAAACTCATCACATCTAACTCACTGTGAATCAAACTCATCACATCTAACTCACTGTGAATCAAACTCATCCAGGGTGTTTTCTCTCAACCACCTTAAAACACCATGACCACCGTAACTGTGACACACCACACGCTCTGCAGAACATCAGTGTCCATGAGTGTAATATCCAGATATCCAAAAAACACTACTTCTCACTGTGGCCACTGCTATTAAAGATGGGAGTAAACATCATGACATACAGCAAAACTTTCGGTTCTGTTATGAAGAAAAGGGAGAAAAATTATAAAGTATCACTGGACACCGGGCAAACCCGGAATGTTTTAGTCCATATTTTCCCGGTGACAGAACGACATACCACACAGCTTACAGTGCTCACATAGCTTACAGTGCCTCCCTTTGGTTATGGCATATGCTTCTTAATGATCCGGGACTCAGAAGGACCATGTTGTCATTTCCTGGGGGGAGATTGGCTCATCTGTCACATCCGAGACTCCAGACTGGGTGAGGTGCTCTGAGACATTTCCTAAAATCTTTCAATCTTAACCGTTTCCTGCTTGGGCCCTCCCTCCCTAAATTATCCTCTCGTACTCACTGTAATGGGTTCAACAAAGAGCTTGCTCATTTACCTTTGCTTTACCTTGCATCTCTTGCATCCTTCTCGAGGTTTCTGAAGTGAGGGCCAGGGACAGCTGGTTGGCAGGCCTGTGCATTTCAGAAGGACAACTGTGAGTCATCTGATGTTTGTCCTCACTGTTCATCAGCCTAAGTTCTCATCAGTTTAGTTTTTCCTTCCTTATTCACCCCTCCCACACTATAATCCACCCAGTACTGTTATTACATTTTCCTCCTTTAATTTGAGAATGTGTCATAAATTCAGTTTACTGAAGCTGACAGAATCTGGTGTAAAGTCAGTTAATTGGCACAGATTATTGTTGTAATTTAACTTTTTCTCTATTATTACAGCATGGCTGAATAAATGACATCCATCAATAAGGTGAGCATAGTCCATGGATGGAGAGTTTAATTAGTTTGGTCCTTTCAATTAGGATGGTTAAGAAACATAAGTGTGAGTATTATTTTTAAAGATGACAGAAATCCTTAGAAATCTGAGGGGATTCATCACAGCTTTAGTGATGCAGCGTTGTTGTTTTCTCATTTGAATGATTGTCCGAACAACTGTCAACTGTTACGCAGCCTGTTCAAATGTCCATTCCTATTTTTCACCATTTTGTTATATTCTTGTTTGCAAGTTATCGCCCCCTAAAGTTCTCTCATATTATTTTTTTTCTCCATTCCCCCATTCATGTACTCACAACACAAATAGTCGAGTGCTGTATATCAAAATATCATTTAAAAATAGATGTATTCTGGCGGTAGTCAGGTAACAGAGCTTCACTCAGTAGAAAGGGACAGGTCTTCACATCTACGAAAGTTTCACTTCGCATATCTTAGCCCCTCACAGGCTGTCCATCCAGCAGCTACACGTTGCTACGAGTAACCATGGAAATACTAGGTGAGGTACCTCAGGTTGTTATTAATATTCAACCCTGATTGATTCGTACCTTTGCGGAAAGGATAATCTTTCATTAGAGGAGTTAAGGAGGGTAGCACACTGCCATAAGTGAAAGTCCTGTCCTGGCACAGGGAGGCGAGGGGGTGGGGGGGTGGGGGGCTGGTCGCGGAGCCTGGGGGACCAATGGAAATGAGCCACCTAAAGCCCCACCAGTCCTCTTCAGCTTTACTCAAATTATGCAACAGACAGTTCAAATAATCTTCACTGATTCACCAAAGGCTTAAATAAAGTAAATTTGACATTTAGCATAGATTAAAGAATTAAAATGTGCATATTTTATTACCTTTGATATACATTTACACTTTTTTGTTCGGGCAGCGAACCACGTCAGTCTGCTTCCCAGTGTTAGCAGATGTGCACTGGAGCACTGAATTCTGATGGCACACCTTTGGGTAAGTGGAAGACATTTTGGAGATATGAGCCTGCCTTCAGCTTACAGAAAAAAAGCCACTTAAATTTTCCTGTCAATTTTACAGTATTTATGGAAAATTTAATTTGCAATTACAGCACAATTTACATAAAAGAATATTGCACTTAAATTGAAGATTTTATGGCTGTTGTGCATATGTAGTCAACAGCATGCTTAAGGAAATTGCCTCAGAAATCACCATATTTCATACCATGGTACCCTTGCTTATGTATTGAAGCGATGGTCAATATTTTGGCTTGCTGTTCAGCCTACTAGACTCTCTCACAATATGCATGCATTTTCTATCAGGCAAACTCCCTGTGATGAAATTGTGTTGAACATTTTATGATTATTTGCACCTTCAAGAATTGTTATTAAAAAAAAAAAATCTTTCTGAATGCCATAAAAATGCAAGCAAGTTTACAGATGCTTCTTGGGCTCTGTGCACATAATGGCTCTTATTTTTCAAAAGGCATTCAATTACTTTCTCTCCAAACTCACAGTAAGTATTCGTAATGCGGTATGTTACAACAACACAGAGAACGCCTGGAGCCCAGCCCTTTTCATCTGATACAACGTGCCTTATTAGGGGTGGTGGAAAACAGTGGAGTAAATGGTTATGGCAGTGTGGTGGTTTCAGACCCTAGTGCCACAGCCTACTGTAAGTGATAAAAGAACCAGTGACCCTGGGTGTGTGACAGTCCCAAAAAGGCGGCTTGTTTATCAATTATTTTGACATGACAGAAACAGCGTAGTGTTCGTTTCATCTGCGTTTCAAAGCGCTCTCCTGCCCGATTCCGCCGCAGAAAAGTAAAGGTTTCGGTAAACATATGCAGAGTGTGCCCCGCTTGAAGAGAAGAGAGAGAAAGTCTTTTAGGATTCAAGAGCGCGTCTGCTTCTCCGTCCTTTCATTGCCGTTCTTTCTCTGGTTTTTGAAAGGCGGATCCCTGAAGGCCTATGTACACACTGAATAACCCTGTGTTTTGACAAACCTAGGTGGAGCAGAATGTAACAAGCTCGCCGGTCGCCCCACGTCTCTGAGCCTCTGTCTCTGGTCTGACAGAGGCAGCCAGCTCCATGCCCATTTGATGTCTAGGATAATGGTGCATCATGGGACCGTTGTCATCTTTGTCAATAAAATGACCAGAGGGAGCCTATGCAAAGCTACCTTTGTACCCGCCGCCCCCTGTCTTCTTCACCAGACGTTTGCAGGCCCCATGTCAGCTAGGGCACTTTATTTCAACTTGATGTGTCTTGATAATAGTATCATGTATAACCCAAAAAATTCTGACAGGCCACCCTTGACTGGTTCTTATTTATTTATTTATTTTCCTTTAGCGTCACTGTGTGTGTGTGTGTGTGTGTGTGCGTGCGTGCGTGTGCAAGGGTGTGATTCTTTTTTCTTCTTCTTCATTCATGTCTGCTCAATGTCAAACAAAGCTCTGAAAACTACTGATCATTTTTTTTTGTTTGGATTGAATTTAACAAGATTCCTGCTCTTTGATGTAATTAAGCTCCTGAGGGTTGATCTCTGCGCCGGAGTTAATTTTTCCCGCATTGCGGGGAGCTATCAGAGCACTTCAGATGTCAGACACTCTTTCAAGCTTCACGGCACCTCGTTCGGCGCTCGCAGAAAAGAACAAAACAAACGGACCGCCTCGCGATGAGGCCTGGTCTAATAGACCTGCTTATCTTGACGGAAGGGTCCCCCAAGCCTCTTTACCGGCTCCAAAATTGCCCACCTGTAGCTGCCGAGGCTCCGCCATATCCATGCAGTCAGTCTCCGTTCAGCAAGCAACCTGTGTCGCTTCCCTTTAATGACATGTCAGCTGTATTTACAGCGGCCATTTGCATTCACTGGGTCCAGGGGTATTCCCCACCACTAAAACCTTATAGACAGCGTTTGTGTACAATATGTGGTTCTGGACACTGCGTGCGAGAAACGGCCACCTGGGAGGTTCTTCCCCAGTAATGCCTGCCGTTGTTAGAGGAGCTTCTGAACTGTAGCTTTTTGAGCGGGCCCGGTCTGACCTGGGAATTGTCATGTAAAGAGAAGTTTTTACTTCGCCGTATCCTTTGATTTGTCTGACATGCAGCGCCCCGGTGTAGCCTCGGTGGATGAAAATCCTGGGGAAGTCTCGGGGCAGATGAAAATGTTCAAACGGTATTACACCGCTGCTGGGGCGCCGTCGTTTGATCTACATTTGGTGTCGTAAACTGGAGGTGAGCGCAAAACTGGGATCGCATTCTCTGGATATGTATTACCAACATGCACGGATGAGCAGGATGAAAAGTCTCTCTTGCAGCAAAGGGTGACTTTCTTGTCTATCAAGATTACTGTACGTAACACCAAGGGAGAACTGAATTGTTTTTTCCCCCAGTGCAGCAGGAAAGAGCCCTGCTTGGTAATATTTCATGTTATTCTTGAACAGTTGCCAAGAATAACAGAGCCAGCTTAAAAGTAAGGGTGTCCGAGGCAGCTATTCACAGACTCAGAAGCTGAGGTGACTTTGAAAGTGAGGAGCATTATAAAAGGCTAAAGACTGTCGCTCTCACTGTGTGAAGAGAACAATAAATAGTATTTATTGGCCATTTGAAAAAGGTTTGACGTGCCATCCTAACATAAGGCTTTCATCCTCTAGCATATTAAACTGTCACAGTGCTTAACTTTAAATGAAGGTGACACGTCAGTGACTCGAATGTCACTAATAGCACTGTGGCGACCTGCTAATAGAACTAAAGAATGACACGTTTGCTTTAACTAAAACCTCACTGTCAGATTACGTGTGACATCTTTACTTCTTTACATTAATATGACAATTGGAACAAATGTAATATCTGGAAACAGTCCCAGCAATTCAAGAAAGTATGAAACAGTTGGAGGCTTTTGGTTATAGTGGTTATATTTTAGTTTCATGATGAATGTATTATTATTTTTTTGATTTTGTTTTACTGTGCCTTAAAAATGGGTTATACCAGCCATCATCAAATCTGTACCTCAAATCCAAATCTGGTTCTGGTTTTCTTTTCTCCCAGGTAATTAGCTGAACACTTATTTTGACTAATTATCCTTCAGTCCCAGGCAAAGGGAGGATGGAAAACCAGCAGTGATTTGATGATCCCAGGGTTATACACACCCACATGTAGCAGTATTTTTAATTTACTTTTATTCTTGTCTTTGATCATGTCAGGAGTTTTGGTTCAGTGAACGATCTTCATCAAAAGTAGGCTATGCATTGACTCACGCAGTGCATTGTGGGAAGCCTGTAGATTTGGATCTGCTCTTGAGTAACATAAAGTCACGGGTTCCGGTCCACAGAACACCGAGAAGCGGCCACTTCCACCCAAAGTTAACGTTCATTCAATGGTAGTTTTTCTCCTGATGAATGAGGTTTATGATTTAGGTTGCTTGTTGACTCTTACGGACACTAAAACAGCCTGATTGATGTGAATTGGACCAATAAGTATAGAGAAAAGAACTAACTGCACAACGGCAAATAACTGCACAACCTTCCTGTGTTCGGAAGACCGTGTTAGCTCATGATGGTCTGAACACATGCCTGCCTGAGTTCATAGTCTCTCGTTGGCAACAGCTTCCCCACCAAAATGTCACAGTGGAGCACTATTACCATGTCACTATAAGCTGAAATCGTATGCAGCTCATACCAAGTTTTCATGAAAACAAAAAGAATTATACTTTACAAACACACAAAAACAAAAGCTGATCTGGAGGTAAGTTTTTAGTTATTCGCCATGAAAGTTGTTCGGAACATGGTGAGCTAACTTGGTGTTCGGAACACGGTGAGTTTACGTTAAACAGCAGAGATTGACGATTAGCAGCGATATCTAGATACACATAGTTTCTTTTTTTAAATATTTGGATAACAGGGTCAGGGTCATGCTCTTTGAAACATTAGCCATGGGGCTATAGTTTTGCTGTAAGAAAAATACTCAACACAAAATTAGTGGCAAGTGGTCCTGCCTCTATTGCTGATTCGCTAACTGCTGGTGGAATGACAGCTGGCTCTGTTGATGGACCAATAGTAGCTCACCTGCCATCAGCTCATCAGCTACAACACAACACAGTGTTGTGACCGTGCTGCTATAGGGCCTACATGTAGCCTGCACTGCTCCTAAGTATTTTTATTCTTATCTTCATTTCATCTACATTCCATTTTAAATGCTGACACCAATGGAAGCAACATGCTTATGCCACTTCTTCACTCGTTCACAGAGTACTCCTCAGTCACACGGGCCAACATGACAAAGTGTCCAGAGCCATAGCCAATCATACCCTGTCTGCCTTCTCCCTTTTTCCACACGTAACTGCCACCTAGAAACAGTCAAAAATACAGAAATAAATGTGCATCAAACACCCATTTAGGACTGACAAATATTTTAATAATACTATATAATACAATAAATAAACAGTAATATATTTCTGTCACAAATCCGTGTTAATTGAAGGGGAAAAAGAAAAAGATATACCAGAGCCCCAAAAGAGCAAAATACAGGAGGCAAAAAACCTCCCGAAACCTCAGAGAAACCCCAAACTTCCATGTTATAATGAATGGCAACAATTTAGAGTCAACTGTGATAAATAAAATAAAATATACTATATACTTCCATACTAGTCGACAGTTTGTAATGAACAGACTTAGTTATGTGAGGACATATGCCACAATCTTTTCTGTACACAGTGGTTCAAACTGCGTAACCTTGGCCCAAATCCTCCAACTGCCGTCTGCACTTTCAACAATGCTCAGCCTCTATAAAACAATAATCCATAAAAGAACCAAAAGGCCGAATGGAGTTTACGTTGAGCTGGCAGTATTTATGCTTTGCTATTTGTGAAAATAAACAGGAAAACGCTAAAATGCTAACAATTATATCAGACTTTTGATAATCTTGGCATCTAAAGTGGGCCCTCTGTTCAGCCTGCGATGTAACGTAAATATTTTATGTGAAGTGCGCCGCATGCATCTGAACAATTTCTACTTTTCCCATAAAACTTAAAGAAGCAATTTGGCCATTACTTATTAAACATGAGGAGAGAACATCATTTAGAACGGCGAAGTTCAAGCACATTTAGACCTGAAGCAGCAGAATTACTCTGGTCCGGCGAATCATTTCTTCTCCTCCTCTGTCAGGGATTGTTATTAAGACAAAATAAAGGTAGTGAGAAAACGCGCATTTTTACAATTCAAATGCGTCTCCAATTTGTACGTTTCTGAAATCCAGTAAAACCTCGTACCCTTCTCCTTGGCATTAATTGCATTTACTAATTGGAGAAAATAAAACCTAATTCAGGATTGTAATTTAAAATATTCTAAAATGCTAATCAAGGGAATTGCCACCAACAAAAGGCTAACAAGATGGTCAGCCAATTACAGGCTTTTCTGGTGTCTGAAATGCTGGAAGACCTGTGCTTGAATGCACAGGAGTTTCCTTTGGGCCGGGTCCGAGGGCCTCTCCTCAAGCTGTGAACCAACAGCAGTCCTCCACAGCTCTGTCTGCCTGTCTCACAAATATGTTAATTACAGTCCAGACATTCACACACTTAATTAGTGAGAAGCTAGGTTTCATTTGATTGTGGTAACAGAGGAGGGGGGAAAAAAAAACATTTCCGTTTCAGTAGAAATTTGAATATGGCCTCAAGGTGATTGTGTAAGCATCGCTGGGATCCTGTACAGTAATGGACTAAAATGCACACAGACAAGATAACAGAGTTATTTGGGTGTATATTATTTCTTTATGCTTTTCATGAAGTAATTGAACAACAATATATTATTGCATGCTCCTGTGAAATCAAATGTCAAGGTTTCACTTTTTGGGTGTGTTGCTTGTGTTATACATGTAATAAGCTTTTGCACTGATATGCCTGTTTATTCAGAAATAATCTGATCTTGATTCTCTTCTGGTTGCCTGCTATGTAAAGGACTTATAGTGAATGTTGATGTTAAAAGCTATACCATTATTGAAATATACCAAATGACTTGATGAAATACACTGAATGGTGATGTTAAAAGCGATAGGGAGCTCTTTTTGTGGGAGTTTTTCCCAGCCTTGCGGCTCTGTTAGAGACATACAGAATGCAGGTAGTTTGGTTTCCACGCCTTGTTGAGCCATCATTCTGAACCTTACACAGGACCGTCTCCCCTGCGATCCTCCATCACACATTCAGGAATTTCTCTCTTTCCCTCGCTCTCTCTCTCTCTCTCTCTCTCTCTCACACACACACACACACACACACGGTGCATCCATGATAAATCAGTTCCCTCTGAAACAGGCAGTCACTGAACCAATAAGGTCGAGTAGAACCAAAATGAAGGCTTGCACTCACGTGTCCTTTCTTCAGTCATCACAACACCTTTGATGTTTTGTGCAAACTTACCAAATCATGGTTTGGCTGTGTTTATATATGCTGTTTGGAGGGCCTATGATTTTAACACTGAGGCCATAATATTTTTTTCTGATTTCCAACTGAATCAAAACCAGTCGAACCTCAAACGTCAAACCCAAAGTTTATTAATTTCTGCATTTTCGTTTCTCGTTTGCGGTTACTTTATTGAAAACATCTTTGTGTTCATTGTTACCATTAGCGTGTAAGAGTCATTTCTCAGTTTCAGGTTGTATATTGTATGAGCAAACACTCTGAAGATGTAAGATCGGTTTAGAGACTATTAAGCAGATATTGCAGACTCCCACACAATCAATTTGAATGCAGAAACTAATCCAGCATTTCTGAATGCAAACTCTGCACAATGGGGGCATGGTGTTTATTTCATTGGATGAATACAAACACTCCTCCCCTCAATAAAGCACAAAAAGGTTCCATTTTGGAATATTTTATGTCCAATGTTAATCTCTCTTTTCTTCTTAAAAAAAAGCAGCTTGGCATATTTATAGGTGAAGTGCATTTAGCATCGCCCTCTCTTCTTGAAAGATAGATAGTCCCCTTGATCCCTTAGACAAATACAATGGCCTATATATGAGGTCTGAGAGACCCAGAGTGATTTTCTGAAGAATAGGCCAAACACTCGCAGCTGTCGTCGATATGAACTCTCCTGATTAAATAACAGAACCCATTGTGCATTTGGCCCGTTTAATAAACATCCCTGCTATTTATTTGACAAATACCTTTATGGTGTTTTTCTTAACGTGGCAGTCGGGGAAAGCGCTTCCCGAAGCAGACTTCTATTGCCGTGCTTCAGGTCACAGTAAAAAAAGGATGCAGAACATTCCGGAAATCTCAGAATGGCCACACAAGGTAAATATTAATAAACATTCCATGTCAATTAATTCATTTTTTCTCTCAGGCACGCTGTAAAAATTAAACAGCCCACGGCGTATGAGTAACACAGCTGACGGTTGTGAGGTACAGCTGATTTTTTGTATTTAGCAGATATTAAATATAATATCTATTCAGTCATCTATTCTTGTGATGGTGTGCCAGTCTTGGGGATGATAGACTTGGGTCTAATATGATACACTGGTTTCATTCCAGAAATTTATACAGTTGCTGAAACATTGTGAGCAAGCTTTTGCTTCACAGAGAATTGCATTTCAAACAGTGAGCACTTTATTAGGTATTAATTAGTCTTATTGGTCTTCTGCTGCTGTAGCCTATCCACTTAGAGGTTTGACGTGCTGTGTGTTCAGAGATGCTCTTCTGCATACCACTGTTGTAATGTGTGGTTATTTGCGTTATTGTCACCTTCCTGTCAGTTTTGACCAGTCTGACCATTCTCCTCTGATGTCTCTCATTAACAAGGTGTTTCTGTCTGCAGAACTGCTGCTCACTGGATATATTTTTTTTGCACCATTCTTTGCAAACTCTAGAGACTGTTGTGCATGAAAATCCCAGGAGATCAGCAGTTTCTGAGATACTCAAACCACCCTGTCTGGCACCAATAATAATTATTCTCAATTCTGACATTTTGTCTAAAAAACAGCTGAAACTCTTGACCATGTCTTCATGCTCTTATGCATTTAGTTACAGCCACATGATTGGCCGATTAAGTATTAACAAACTGGTGTACGGGTCTACCTAATAAAGTGCTCACTGAGTGTATTGTACATATGATGGACAATATTTCTCTATATTTAATATAAAAAAGCAATGTTTATTTAATCATATATTACAAAGTTACGAGCAATGTTTGAGAAAAATCATTTAAAAACATTACTTGGAAAAAAAACTCACATTATTTGGCACACAAATGGAGTATTTATCCTGACCTGTAGTGCAATTATGATGCCTGCATATGTTATAGTTATTCCTTATGGATTCAGGTTCATGCAGTATACCGTCCGTACTGTATACACTCGTATGTACGTACTGCGTGTATTCTCAAATGTATGAAATTCTGAAATTGGTTGGAATGCTTGACGGCAATCCAAAAAAGTCCTCAGAAATGTGTAAATGATTTTGTTTTGAGCGAGCGCTCTCTCAGCACAGATGGAGCGGGGCCAGGACTGGGAGGCATGGCTCTCTGTGAAACACTCGCACAGTCTTACTACTACAGCCGGGGATCTTCATTGTACAGACAAACTACTGCAAATCCTGTTTGCTGCCTGTCCAGGATCCCCCAAGCACTTGTGTGCTGAAGATTAGGGTGATCAGCACACTTCACACAATACTGTGCCGCAAATAGACTGCATTCCTGCCCTCCCCAAACCAATTGTGGATTGAATCTCAGACAAAGACACCATCGTTTTCCAACTTTTCTGTTGTATGTAGCTTGGCAGGGGTATGGAAACACACGTACAGGTACTGTTTGCAGGAATTAACAAACATACACACACACACACACACACACACACACGCGTGCACACAGACACAGGCACATGGATGCACACACGCATAGAAACACACAAGTGCACAGACGCACACATACAAAAGCGTGCATGCACACAGGGACATGCAGAGACGTACACCCGGGCAGAAACACACATGCACATACAGACACACACACAAACGCACGGACACACGCACACGTATACACACACACACACACACACGCACACACACACACAGTGAAACAAACATCACAGCCCATGAAAAATCTACATTTTCCCCCAATATTCACTGAGGGTAGATTTAACAAATATAAAGCCAGTGTGACAAATTCATTTAAATAAAGAACGCAATTGAATATAGGAAAAGGTGATACAGGCACCACCCCCCCCCCTTCTTCAAATGATGAGGTCATTAGGAATGGAACGGTACAGTTGCCAGCAGAAGCCAATCAGTTTACATTAGGGCTGTGGAGGAGATATCCAGATGTGGTGCATAATGAAGCCAGCATGGGCTCTGATAAATCCTAATACCCAGCTTTAATTTAACCTAAGGTGCTCCCCGACTAAATGTTCCATTACAAACCATTAAGTGTACATATGTTGGCTCTTTTCCCCCTGAAATGCGCCGTTCTCGGTTGGGGTGAGGCTGGGAGACAGGGAAAGGCAGGCGGGTTCTGCTTGGGTAGTGACCGGGCGACCGCCTTTACTCTGCGAGAACGCAGCCTGCCACAGTGGGAGGAAGACGTGTGTGTGTGTGTGTGTGTGTGTGTGTGTGTGTGTGAGTGCGTGTGTGTGCATGTGTGTGTGAGTGAGTGTGTGTGTGTGAGTGTGTAAGTGTGTGTGTGTGCGTGTGTGTGTGTGTGTGTGTGTGTGAGTGCGTGTGTGTGCATGTGTGTGTGAGTGAGTGTGTGTGTGTGAGTGTGTAAGTGTGTGTGTGTGCGTGTGTGTGTGTGAGTGCGAGTGAGTTTGTGTGTGTGTGTGTGTGTGTAGGTGTGTGTGTGTGTGAGTGAGTGTGTGTGTGTATGCTTGTGAGTTCGTGTGTGAATGTGTGTGTGAGTGTATGTGTGCGTCAGTGTCTGTGTGTGTGTCAGTGTGTGGGTGTTGGTTTGAGCATGTTTGCATGTGTTGGTGTGTGCGTGTGTGCATTTATGCCTGTGTGTGCATGTGCATGTGCATGTACTGTACTTATGCCTGTGTGTGTGTGTGCATGTGTGTGTGTGTGTATGTGTGAGTGTACGTGTGTGTGTGTGTGTGTGAGTATGTGTGTGAGTGTACGTGTGTGTGTGTACGTGTGTGTGTGTGTGTGTGTGTGAGAGTGTATGTGTGTGTGAGTGTTTGTGAGTGTGTGTGATTGTACGTGTGTGTGTGTGTGTAAGTGTGTGTGTGTGTACGTGTGTGTACGTGTGTGTGTGTGAGTGTACGTGTGTGTGTGAGAGTGTATGTGTGTGTGAGTGTGTGTGATTGTACGTGTGTGTGTGTGTATGTGAGTGTACGTGTGTGTATTGGACTGCATATGTGGAAGATTGAACTGATGTTTAGGAAAGCAGTGTAACATTTTCCCTTTCCACTTGGATAGTTTCATAAGGTTTCCGTAATTCTTCCACATTCAAAAATCTTTAAAAATCAAAAAAGCACATGTTTTGCAAGCAAAACACATTACGTAACAAACTGTGTTAAGTAGTTAGCATTGATTTAGTTTCCAGAATTATTGACACCCTTAATAAAAATTTAATAAACAACATGGATAATGTTTTACATTTTATGTCCAAATGTTATGGGAAAAGTATATACTTTTATTTCCATACATTTACTCTCATGTTTCAGTGTTTTTTATTTAGTCGTCTCATTTTTCTGAAAACCACAGGTGCTAAAATGCAAACAATTACTGCAGATAAAATCAAACAAAGTGAAAGTTCATCTCAGTCGAAAGGAACTATATTGTGTCATTCCATCATTTAGAGTATACAAATGAGGTAACAAGCATGCAACCATCAGGATGGGAAAAGCCAAAGAACTGTCAATTTAGAAGATGGAAATTGACCATCACAAGTCAGGTAATGGGTACAAAAAAATACATTAAACATACCCCATGGCACTGTAAGGCAATAATAAAAAGGTGTAAAACATGTGTGTGTGTGTGTGTGAGTGTGTATGTGTGTGTGTGTGTGTGAGTGTGTGAGTGTGTGTGTGAGTGTGTGTGAGTGTGTATGTGTGTGTGTGTGTGAGTGTGTGTGTGAGTGTGTGAGTGTGTGTGTGAGTGTGTGTGTGTGTGTGTGAGTGTGTGAGTGTGTGTGTGAGTGTGTGTGTGTGTGTGTGTGTGTGAGTGTGTGTGTGAGTGTGTGAGTGTGTGTGTGAGTGTGTGTGTGTGTGTGTGTGTGTGTGTGAGTGTGTGTGTGTGTGTGTGTGTGTGTGTGTGTAAAATAGTTGCAATCTTGCCAGGAAGAGGATGCAAGTTATACCCACAGACAGTAGGGAAGATGGTAAGGGAGGCCATAAGGATCACAGTTTAAGAATTGCAAAGATTGGTTGTGTTACAAAAAAAAATAAAAATAAAAAATAAAACAAATAAAAAAATTTAAAAAACATAAAATGGCAAGAAATGAGTTTGCCAAACCTCCTTGGAATTTTGACTGGAGTGCTATCGTTAGATGAGACCAAAACTGAACGTTTTGGCCATGCACACCATTGATATGTTTGGCGGCAAAATGGAATGCATGCAGTGAGAAGCACCTCATACCTACTGTCAAATATGGCGATGGGTCATTGATGTTTTGGAGATGTTTTGCTGCCAGTGGTCCAGGGTCACTATTTGAGATGAATGGCAAGTAATTAAACAAATTACGAGGAAATCTTGACAGAAAATCTAGTAGCTTCTGCTAGGAAGCTGAGTCTTGGTTGTAGGTTGATGGTGTGTATGACCAAAATGTTCAAAACTATGGCACTCTTTTCCAGTCATTCAAATGATTTTTGGCAAACTCCAGACACTTGATTTTGTTTATTGTGCTCAGTTGATGACTCCAGGATGTTCTTCATGGCCTCCTCCCCATCTTCCTCTCCATCAATTGCAACCATTCCATATGTTTTACATTTTGTATTATTCTCTTTATATTGCCAAATGGTATATTTAACCATTTATGTATATTTTTGTACCCATTACTAGACGTTTGACATTCTATTACAATCTGCCTTGAATGAATTGACAGCTTTTCCCATACTGATGGATGACAAAGGGATTTTGCTTTCTTGTTGCTTCATTTTTTAAACGAAACAGGAAGTGAATGATACATTATGGTTCATTTAGACTGGGGTTAACTAAATTAAGTACAATTGTATTCCCAATTTCACTTTGATTTTATTTACAGTCATAGTCAGGGGTGCAAATCATTTTAACAACTATATTTTTCCAAAAAGAATGAAATAACATTGAAACATGAGAGTAAATGTATTTAAATAAAAGTATAGTTTCCCCATATGTTTGAACATAACATAGATTATTATCCGTGTTGTTCATTATAGGCAGCCTTTTCTCTTCATTTTTATCAAGAATGCCAATAATTCTGGAGCCCACTATATATACTACATATAATTTATTTTATTTTAAGGCTACGGACCCGCATTCTATGATCCAAGAATACTAAAACAATGAAAAATAACATGCAGTATTTTTCATGAGCCTTAACTGGCAATACCAGGGCTTGTTACCTCGGACCTTAGGCTTGTGAAATTAAATGATACTGTTTAGATTCGCAGAAGTGTAGAGCCCTGTGCATAACTTCTGAGATATGTCAGTAAATATCCCATAAGTGATACCACTGAGACTGCCTTCCTTTCACACAAAACTCTAATAGTGTTTTCTATGAAACTTCCTGAAACATCTCCATAGATTTTTACATATACGTATAAAAATATTATTCCAAAATACTTATTTTCTATACTATTAAGCGCATAATAGAATTGATAGAAGACCGTTTCAGGAAACTATAAACAGTATGCGTGATGTGATTGAATAGGATTTGCGTGTCTGTCCAATCTGCTAGCAATATGGTGCAAGTTACTTCCACTTGTCAAATTGCTAGGGTACTTTACTTTGATGGGGTGAAACAGCAAGAAAAAAAAATAGCTGTCAGCAAATTTGTATATTAAATATTAGAATTAATATAGTATTGTTATGAGGAGTTGTGCTAAGAAAGCATAAGCTTCTTGCCTTCGGAATTGGGAAAGTACTGGAAGCAGGGAGTGGATTCTTTTTGGGCTGACCTTAATCTCCCATAGGTCTCAGAGACAGGTGAAATGATAAATGTCGTGGAATGATTGCGGCGGAGAAGAATGGCGATTAAGCGCGGTCCCGAAGGACTGGCACGCTTATCGCGGGCGGAAAAACAGCACTTAACCAAGGGCTTCTGCGGAGCTGCCGAGCCTGGCCTGCCAGCTGGGCTAATGCACAGATTATTTTACAAGTTTGGCTCCACTGCCAATTGGATTAGACGGCATCTCGCAGGCCCCCCGCCGCATTGTTTGACAGGCTATGTGCGGCCGGCACCCAGGGAAGGAAAGGGTTTGATGGACTTATTCAAAATCCCACTCTGTCTCATCCTCGTGCCGCTGGATTCAGTCGACATTGGTACTTTGATTTAAAAATAAGCGCACGTGGCGCTGTAAACACACACGTCCTCCGCACTCCAAACTTCACTCGGTGACCTCGCCGAACACGGCTCAATAACATGTTTGCTGAAATGTTTATTGAGCAGAGGGCTACAACAAAATAATGAAGCCTATTAAAAAAAAAAAATTTTTATTTAAAATGTCAACGTAAATGTAAAAATAAATGTGCACCTCTTTTTAGAGCAACCTGTGTTTGAATACTAGAGCCCATTGTACCTCTACTCCCGAAAGCCATGCAAAACCTGACTGCACCAGCAGCAAGACTTTTGAGCCAGTGGTTCAAAGCATAATTACATAATTATTTAATATACACGACCAATCGATTATTTACCCGAAAACCAGGCAGTTTCTTCCTGGTAAAATGCACTGCTGTCATTTTAAACCTCATCAACAAATAAAATGACACATAGTCATGTGCAAAGAACATTAAAATGGCGAGTGGAAGGATGTGTTAATGTAGTTTGTTATTTAAACGAAACACAATTAATGTGTCATTGATCCAGTGCAGCCCCTTAGAGCCTGGGTATTAAATCACAATCAGTCATTCAGGCTTATCAGAGCCACCGATACACCACACTGCTACCTCAAATATAAACAATATCAATGCTTTATGTTCAGTATTCACTTCTTAAATGTCAGTATACAAATACAGTTTCAGTCCCATAAAGTATTGGGTTTATTTCTGACCCCTTTTTGATGTGTAATTTCCGGGGCCCTCTGCCTCTCTCCGGAGGAAGCGAACAGGCGCGTCACAAATGCAGTACGCCCAAATGGCTCAGAACAAGTCTGCCGTACTATCTAATGCCTGCGCATGCAGCGATAATCAGAGTAATTACGCTGAACTGTGTAATACTCTGACCCATCTGCTGCGTCCAAGTGCGAGCGTTTTGTCACGCCGGAGCCGAACAGAGGCTCCGCTCCACGGAGGCACGCACTGTGGGGTGCGCCTGATCAATAGCAAAAAATTAAGCCCTAAAAATAACAACAATAATAAGAAAAAAAGCCCCAAGGACATTTCTAAGATATTTTAAATCTTCGGTTTGAATGGAATTAGTATTTTTCTTCTTGAAACCCCATTTGACTTTCCTCCCCCCCCGCTAACCTACAGCTGTGCCTGAATTAGCGTCAGGGTGAAGCTGACGGAATGTTCCGGAACCGGAGTTCTTCTTCTCTGCCCGTAGCGGGAGAGCTCGGGTCAAGAGCCCGGCGGCGCCCCGGGGGACGCTGGGATACTCCTCTGTGGGGTGACTGCGTAGCTCCTTAATTCTTATTTCAGTATTCCCCTCTGTATCCACACAAACACAATGGCCTGATTGGCCTGTAATGAGTACGGAGGTCCGAGGGGACCCCTGCGCTGACTTCCAAATTCATTGCCCTTGTTAGCCACGTCTGGCTCAAAGCGTGGTTTTTACAGATGTCAGTAATAGGGCTTTAATAGAGACCCATTACCCCCTAGGTTAGGAAAACAAAGCTTCGGCAAAGTGTCTCTTAAGATTATTCGCCCGTTCCCACCCCAGCACCGCTCCTTCCCACCGCTCGTGGAGAATACATTGCGCTTTGTTTCCAAATTTATTATCCCGGCAGCATCACGGCATGCATCCAAACCTACAGTACGCGCAAAAAAGTTGAAGCGTGTTACTATTACCAGTAAAACTGGAGTCCTGATCTTACTTCACCAAATAGCATCAGAATGAGTGAGTCAAATTGGGGGTGGGGGGGTTGGGGTGGGGGGTGCAATCGAATAACAAACGATGACGCCCCCAGGATGGAAGGTAGAGAAAAATGTTAAATTAATGAGCCTATAAAAACTTGCCGCAAATGAAACGTGTAAATACATTGATCTTTTTTCTTCTTAGTTTTTTTAAATCCACTGCTCTCCCTCCCTCTCTCTCTCTCTCTCTCTCTCTCTCACTCTCTCTCTCCTGAACTAAATGGTTTCCTTATGATTTTTACATCACAGGAGGAGGGGGAAAAAAACCTGTTCTATTTGCACCAGCGCTCCTTCTTAGTAAACACTCTTCCTTCTTATCTCCCCTCTGCCTTCTCCCTAGGCTATGGCAGATTTTTCATTTAGCTAAAAGCTTGGTAAGAGGTCTACGAGAATGATAATCCGACCATGGGCCACATCTGCCACTTTCATGGTGCGGATGATTAGTAGAACGTTTTCCATTCGACCTGGAGAAATTCTCTCAGTGGGAAGTTAACATCCGCTCACTGTCTTTAGCGCTAGCGAGCTCATCAGTCCCGCGTCTGACACTCGTGAACAGAGGAAGAAGCTGGAATAATAGACGGGGGGTGGTGGGGTGGGGACACAGACGCAATTCGGGAGCTTAATAGAATCAGCTGTGGGTGCGTGGGTTGATCCCTTTGACCTTGCGTCTGATTTTTAATTGGCTGTGAGTGTGCTTGGGTGCCCGGCGCTGAACCCTTCCCATAACCGCCACGCTGAGACTAACCTAAGCACAGGTGCAGTGAGAGGACTCCCCAGCCAGGATTAAAGCGGGCGAACAGCAGAACAGGTTCCCTCCACATTTATCTCGTTTGTTTGACAGGTTTAAACGTTTATTAGGGTCTCCGTCTAATTCCCCCAAGCAGGTGTAAGCTTTGATAGAGGTTTGAATTATCCAATCGAACAGATGTGCTCGCAGTAATGAATCCCAGCTAAACTCACTGAGGAAGAAATTGAATAAAGCGCACTAATGTTTCTATGAGCTTTTCCCTGTATTTATTTTTGCATTGTGTGCAGACGTGCAGATTTTAGACACATTTACAAGTCACATTTGTGTGATATAAAATAAAATTCAAATTCACACTATATTATAATCCATACATATGTACACTGTTCTTTAATTTGACTGATTACGGTTTGATTAGCAGTTTCAATCATGTTAAAGGATAAACATAATGTGTCTACACAATAACATTGTCAAATTCTATATAGTGTACCTGATAAATTGATATTGTTTTGGGGAGTATTTTGGAACTTCAAAGGTGTTCAACTTATCCATAACAAATATTTGGATTATGAACAATCTTAATTCTGTGTAGGATTGCTTGTATGAATAATTTCTACGTAAAGAAATCCCAACAGGGCCCTGGCCATTCAGACAAACGTTGATTTCACGTCACGCTTCTTCCTGAATGACAGTGTTTTTAGAACGCCCTGTGGCAGGCTGCTTTTTTTTCCCAGCCATGGTTTCAGACAAAGGCCACGTTTACCAATGGCGGCATTGTCAGCCCGGTCAAAACAGAAGAATGTGAGCACAAAATCATTAACATGACACATTCATGGATTCGGTGTTTACTGAATCACAAAAATAAAAAAGCAATGCAGTCACACTGCCTTAAATTCCTTAAATACATTTAAATGTTTAAATACATTTTTTCATGTTTTGATATTTGATATAACTTGCACGGTCTTCTTTTCAGCAATGAGCAGAATTATTTTCAGTTGTAAACTTGTTTTCTTTCTACAATATGTGGAGAGAGAAATATAATTCAGATACCGCACAGAGGATGAAAGTTTTTTTCCAGTGCAGTACCTGTTAAAAAGAAGGCATGCCCTGCGATGACACCCCATCTCCTCAGCTGACGCAGTAGGAACTACAGCTGTGCTCGTGCCCGACAGTAAAATATCACACCTACCAGGCAGATTGAATATTAAACATGAAGACCCAGATCCTTATATGTTTTTTTCCTGTTCCAAATAGCTTAGGATTATTCCCCAAGTTAATACCTGTGGAGGAAGTAAAGCCTGGAGGATGGGATTAGTTAAGATGGTATTTTTAATGTGTGACACACTAATCACAAGAAAGAACAGGAATGTGCCACCATTTTACTTCCATTGGGAGGAGAGAGTGAGCTCTCTCTCTCTCTCTCTCTCTCTCTCTCTCTCTCTCTCCAAGGCTCACCCCCATTTGACTGAAACCTGCTGAAATTTTAATGACAATGGTACTTTGTTATGACTGAGAGAGAAAGAGTATGTGAGAGAGAGAAAGAGAGAGAGAGAGAGAGAGAGAGAGAGAGAGCGACTGCAGTAGCTAGAGCAAAAAAGAGAGAGAACAGGCCCTCGCCCAGTTTAACAGCGTTTGGACTCGAAGGTGGAGGTAGCCTGTGCTGATAACAGTCTAAATCCGGCATATGTGTCAATCTGTGCTTTCCTGACCGGCCCTCCGGAAACAGTCCACAGCTTGGAGGAGAACATATGCTCGGTTGCTGTTCCACTGCGAAGCAAGACGCTGCACACAAGAAGGTGTGACAGTAACACTGTGTTTCTTAGCACTTTCTTCTGCATATGGAGCTCTGCAGAGCACATTGGCACCATTACCACCATGGCTACACCAAGCAAGAAAATAAACTCCCCTCTACACTACTAATGCATTCGCTTGTATTTTTTTCTGCTCATTGCATCAAGTAGCGGTCGCAGGAACTTATTCTCTGTCCGGTGGATATGACAGTGCTGGGTTTCTTACAGATTTCTCTCGCCATAATGAATGTAGCCAGGTTCTGGCTTTTTGGTTAATGTCTGGGTTCCTGTTAGAGACTCATTTATAATTGTATGATGTGATCTGAATGCAGGTGTGAGCAGTTAAGGCCCATCCACACCAAGAACTATAACAATAAGTGTAACCATGTGAGCATCCGCACCGCTGAACAATAATGGGGGTGACATGGCTCAGGCAGTAAGAGCAGTCGTCTGGCAGTCGGAGGGTTGCTGGTTCGATCCCCTGCCCGGGCGGTGTTGAAGTGTCCCTGAGCAAGACACCTAACCCTCATATGCTCCTGACGAGCTGGTCGGGGCCTTGCATGGCAGCCTATCGCCGTGAGTGTGTGTATAAATGGGTGAATGGAGAAGCATCAATTGTACAGCACTTTGGATAAAGGCGCTATATAAATGCCTGCCATTTGCCATTTACCAAATAGTCTCTCGGCTACATCATCTGCCATTTTGCACATGACGCCCATACCAGTGGTAACCATCTCAGTTCCAAGAGATCTCCCATCCTGTAGGTTTTCACTCCGACCCTAGCCAAGCAAATCTCATTCCAGAGCTAAAGATCTGCATTGAGCTGCTAATTATTAGGGTCAGGTGAGCCAAATTAGGGTTGAAATGAAAACCTACAGGATGGTAGATCTCGAGGACCAGGGCTGGTGACCATAGCCTAATACATCTGGTAGGATTTTGATTGGCTGCCTGTGTTTATCGTTCATGCAGCTGGAAACGTTATCCCAATGATATCATTCATCAGAATTACTCGGAATATTACGTAAACAAAGTTACAGAAGCTCAACACAGTGAAAGAGGATGATTTTGAATGGATACAGATTATTGTAGTTGTGGCTGGTGTGCTTAGAAACACGGTGGAGCCAAGTCACAACACTGGAAAATCTCCTTTCAAATCTGATGCAATTTCACATGCTATTTATTATTCAAAAGCAGGCTGGCTCCTTATTTATGAGCATACCGAATGATAATAAAATATTTTGAAAATCTATTGTGATGCTCACCGATATAAAATGGGGTCATGTCACTCCACTCTTTTGTGGAGTCAAAGATGTTTTCACTGTCTACCTTAGAAATATTGAAGATATTCCTTCAAAATTGTTTTTTTTGTAAACGTTCACATAAAATCTTTTAAAATATTGATTCTAAAAGTTACCCACAAGATGTGGGATAACCACTAATATTTTCTGGGGGCATCCCTAGAGACAAGGGATACACCCCAGAGGTGGAAGGGGAAAACAAGAAAGGGATTAAATAGTTATCTGGCACTTAGCCAACCAATAGAACAACCTATCAAAACAGTTGAGAAGTCTAATCTGACTTCAGCAAGAAAATAACAAACGGCAGGGAAACTCACACCCTACTGATTGCGGCAGTAGGAAAAATTAGGCGTGTGAGAACTTGGCAAGCAAACAGCGCATGCGCATAACTGCCTTATAGCCTACCTAGGACCAGGAACGGCAAAGTGATGAAGAAAGACACCCCATCTCTAATTCCACTGACAAAGCATGAACACTAACCCTAATACTAGCATACACAAAACAACATTATGGGCATAATTCAACTGATGGAGCAGGATTATTTATACATACACAAGCAGTGGCAGGGGGTCTCAGGCACAGAACCTCAGGTTAAGGCAAAACTCTTCACTGAGAGCCATATGGGTTAGTCAGACATATGGGTGACAGAGTCGTACAGGTGAGACAGTCATACGGGTTCATGGAGTTTTTACAATGTACAAATTAGTGGGGAGGACTATTTGAAACGTGTACGTCTCAGTCCTCACATTGGCACCAATTATGTTGGGGAAGCAGTGTATACTGCAATTATAAATGTACTATTATCTGAAATATCTAACCACAAATTTAGTATTTTAATAAAAAATTAAAATAACCAATATTAGCAATTAAACATAAAGATAACCTGAATGTTGGAGTTCTTCGGAAGATAAATTTGGCTCGGCTCTCATGTCATGAAACACCAAAACAGACACCGGGTTCAATACGATAATTTATAAAACAAAACTACACACAGAGTACTGTAGGGACCTTCGCACAGGGCACCAAATTAAGTAGGGTCCTCGCACGGGCCGCCAAATAACGTAGGGATTTTACTCTCTACGGTTAATGTTATGTAGCAGTATAACTGCAAAAAGTAATTAGTCTCATAAAATTACTGTTATCAGAAATATCTAACCACAAATTTAGCATTTTAATTAATAATTAAAACAACTAACATTAATGATTAAACATACCGATAACCTGAAGGTTGGAAGTTCTTCGAAAGACTGCTTTAACTTGGCTCTCATGTCTATGTGACGCCAAAACAGACACCGGGTTTAATAAAATATATTTATTAAACAAACGTACAAACACAGAACAGATAAACTAACGGGAAGTTAGTAGGATGTGTGTGTGTGCGCGTGTCCCTTGGACAAAGGAAAGGTAAATTGGGCGTGTCAGTGATAGAGTTAGCTGTGAGAAGAGACTACTTGCATAGTTTTACTCTAATTACATACACAAAAGACGGCAAATCAATTCAGGTATATATATGGCTAACAAAAATACATTCAAACGGTAAGACGGCAAATATAGAACACAGATTCACAATATCAGTCAAGACTAAATTAAACACTGGCCATGCCTGAATGTTTGTTCTCTTACTGAGTCCATATGCATTGGATCCAAAAGACGTGCTGTCCTTATAGGAGCTGCGATGGTGCTGTGAATGCATGTCCTGGAGAGGTGCGCAAAGCTGGGGCTTTCCCATCTTAGCCGCGCGTTGCTGTCTGGTCTGCTCGGTTGCTGGAAGGATGTTCGCTGGTCCTTTTTCCGGGTGGAAAAGTTTGTTGATGTTGTTCCTTGGTGAGCTTTGCAGGGGTAAACTGATGTAGCTTTCCGCGTACACCAGTTTCCACTCGCTATAGGCCACGAAGTTACCGCGAGGTAACTAGGTGTGTCCGTAGGCCTGGTAGTGCGCTGTGCAGCATTCAGCCTCTGTCCAAGTCTCGGAGCAGATGAGCTGAAGCGAATGGCCAAAAAGGGTGCGTCGAAGAAGGGAATGAAGAAGAGAAGGAGAGAGGAAGAGAAGGATCCCGAGAACATGTCTTGCTGTTATACAAGAAAGTTTATTGCTCCCGCCATCACGGGATTGGCTGAACCAAGCTAGATGTCATGCGCGGTGGACGTCACGGAATTGTCCTGTGGGATTATGGGAGTTGTAGTTCCTACAGTACACAATGACTAATCTAATCATGGAGAATGAATACTAGCAAAGAATGCTACATGCAATGCTAACAAAGGAATGTGTGCATGTGGATTCATGTACGTGTACATGTACTTTGTTTTGGACAAAGGAGAGGTGTGTGTGTGTGCGTGTCGGTGCAGGTGTGTGCGTAATTGTACCAGAACTCTTTTTGTCTCTGGAAAAAGAGAGGGGAGGATACGATGTGTTTGTAAAGTGTGCATTAGTAGTTATTAGTGGAGTTTGGAAGAGTTAGCTGTGGTTAGGAGTAAAACACGTGTGATTACTCTACAGGTTACATACGCGATAATTGCGAACCGATTCACATAAATAAGCTACACAGTTAACAAGCATACTCGCATAATAAAGTAAACTAATGTTGCAAACAGAAAACACATATATTTGCCGCAGTTAAGACTAAGCTAAATGGTGGCTCATGCCGGGGATGTTTGGTCAGTCTTGCTGAGTGCGTTTACGTGTTGCCGTCTCCGGCCGAGGGTGTCCTGGAGAGACGTGACGGTGAATGATAAAGCTGTGAGTGATGATTCCTTGGGGAGCTGCGTTCCAGTTGGTGTCCTTGGCTTTAGCCTAGGTAACGCGATGCCTGGTCCGGTCGTCTGAAAGATGGGCGCTGGTCGCAGGCTGCAAAAGTTTGTTTAGCTGTTTGTGATACACGGAGCGTGTACCAAGTTCCAGGTTGTTTGGAAGTTTTCCCGGTGGCAGTCTAGTGCAGCGCGTACGCTAGTTCACCGGGTTGAAAGTGTCCGGAACTTAGTTACTGGAAAGTGAGCTAAATTGCGTGGTATGATCTCGGCCTCTGTCTGAGCTGGTGTGAGAGAGAGAACCTCTGCCTCTGTCTGAGCCGGTGTGAGAGAGAGAACCTCTGCCACTGTCTGAGCAGGTGTGAGAGAGAGAACCTCTGCCTCTGTCTGAGCCGGCAGGAAGGTTAGTGAGCTGAGCAAAGGGGCAAAAGAAGGGCTGGTCAATGGATTGTCCTAGCTCTTATAGCGTGGAAGTTTATTGCTCCCGGCATTACAGTTTTGGTTTAACGGTACCTAGACGTCATGCTGGGGTTGTGTTTCGGAAGTGTCCTGTGGAGTCATGGGAAATGTAGCTATGTGGTCCCTACAGACAGTAATATGGGTAAGACAGTCATACAGGTGAGACAGTCATACAAGTGAGACAGTCATATGGGTTAGACAGTCATACAGGTGAGACAGTGATATGGGTGAGACAGTGATATGGGTGAGACAGTGATATGGGTTACACAGTCATACAGGTGAGACAGTGATATGGGTAAGACAGTCATACAGGTGAGACAGTCATACAGGTGAGACAGTCATATGGGTTAGAGAGACATATGGGTTAGACAGTCATATGGGTAAGATAGTGATATGGGTTATACAGTCATACAGGTGAGACAGTCATATGGGTTAGACAGTCATACGGGTGAGACAGTCATATGGGTTAGACAGTCATACAGGTGAGACAGTCATATGGGTTATACAGTCATACGGGTGAGACAGTCATATGGGTTATACAGTCATACGGGTGAGACAGTCATATGGGTAAGACAGTCATACAGGTGAGACAGTCATATGGGTTAGAGAGACATATGGGTTACACAGTCATACGGGTGAGACAGTCATATGGGTTAGACAGTCATACGGGTGAGACAGTCATATGGGTTACACAGTCATACGGGTGAGACAGTCATATGGGTTAGACAGTCTTACGGGTGAAAAATTGGTTTAGTTTGACAGTGAGCAGCTTGGCCAGATCTCTTTTCCAGTGAGACAGTGGCAGCCGAATGAAGGCATCATATCCCCCATACACATGCAGGCTTGGCACTGTTGGCACAGAGTAGCTGGCACTGGGGCAGACCCTCATGCCTGTGCACAAGGGCATTCCAGCACAGGCCAGCCAAACACTAATCTGTGCACTGCCATGTTCACGCCTCCCCCCTTCTGCCGCAAAGCTGTCCCACGGATTGGCCCTCGCAGTCTTGTGTCCTGACCTGATAATCTCACACATGATGTTGTGTTCCCTTCCCAATTTTAGGCTCCCTTACATCTTTGTGTAAAATGTTTATGAGAGCATAACACTCCTGCAGGAGATCTGATGTAACGCAGCAACATATCAAAGATTATGACAATGTTCTTGTCCACCTTATTCAGTGCTAAATATTGCTATCATATTCTAAAGCTTATCTTGAATTTACTGTCAAACAGTAATGGTGCATATTAATTTATTTTTGAGTCACACTTTAATATTTTAGTTATTCATTATCATGTTGACTATTCTATTGTAAAGGTCTGTTTCTTGTTATTGGTAATTGCCTTCTTATGTTTTCCATAAATCTTACTGGCTAAAGCATGTCTGTTATGGCACACTTCCTGTTAGCTGCCATCTTGAGAAGTGCTGACAGTTTGCTGTAAAAGTGTGCAGTTATTCAGTAAGGCTGCCCAAAAGATAATCTCTCTCCATCCACATTGTTGTGTCATCCATCACCAAATATGAAATCCCAAGTTTACAATATTTATTCAAGCTCATTCAATTATAATTGCCGGCAAAAACAAATAATAATAATAATAATGTATGTATTCTCCTTCAGTTACATTCAATGCTGAGTTAAATGCTATAATGTTTCAGAGGGAAATATGCATGCACTTCTTGTAAAGGCAATGGCGTGTCAGTATTCACACATATGATATTGTTATGGGCTTGAATATGCACATATATTATGCTCCCGGAATAAAGTACACGTCACTTTCTCTTGTAGAAATAAGTGCAGTTAGGCAGGTTCAGATGGGGGTGATATACTGTAAGAGGATATACTGATCAAAGATTATGACAAAGGCCTAATCTGCCTGCATCTCTATGTTATCGGGATCAATTTTACAACCATAAAGCCATAAGGCAGATTTCATGCATTTCTCAGATATTCTAAGTGATCGGGAAGTTAAAACGGCACACCGATTTCCCCCAAAATAAATAAGGCTGCTTAACATGGCTAAAACAGAAAGCAAAACAGTGACAGAAGTAGTATTCTTCTCCCTTTCAGCATAGCCCACAATGGGTTAAGCGTTTGACGCTTTCACATTAAAACGCAGTGCAAAGTTATTAAAACATTTTCCCCCTTCACTCCCCCGCCCCTCCTCTCTGTAAGGATCATGGTCTGATAGTCATGGGGAATCAATAATGGCCAGAAAGCCAGGGTCTGGCAGTGCTGACACGGAACACGGAAAGGTAAATGATTGGAACTGTAATTACTTTGATCCGTCATGCATTGTAACATTGTGTCAGGGAAGTCAATGCCATGACAGACGCAGAACAAAGGCCAGAGCACATTTTCATAACGTCTTCACTCTTTCCTAATGGTTGATTAAGAGGCTATTGAACATGCACGCACAAGCTGGAATGCCACCTCGTGCAGCTTTTCCCCTCTCCTGCCCCAATCACAAACTCATTTCCGAAGCGCAGAGAACTTTGCGTGCGTCAGTCATTACGGACGATGTTAGTCAGGAGGGAAACGCGGCACTGCTTATTTTCAGACCAAAATGACAAGCACGTACATTACTATGTGCAAAAACATATGTTGGTATTCGTAAAAATAAATACTTAATGCTGCATATATTTTCTCACATAAGACAATTATGTGGGTGTAAAGAAAATATATAGTAGCAAGGCAAAATGAGCATTCCTGATAAATAACTATGTTCTCTCTCAAAGAAATCAATAATACCAGAAATAATATTGTGATATCCATAATTTACATAAATATGTGGACCATGTACAAGATAGTATAGTCTTGTTTATTCCAGTCTTGAATTGTCCTAAATGACTGATGATTGAAGTTAAAACAGTAGTGGTATGTGAGATTTTGGCAAACACATGCATCTGAAATCAAAAAGGCCATAAGAGAAGCAGGAACCGAACATTATTAACCGATAGACCGTTGGATGTAGGTTGTATACACGCTTATCACTTTACTAGGTATTTATTAGACTTATTTTTCAGACTCATTGGTGTTTTGCTGCTGTTTTTCCACTAGGTGCATTGTTTGGCCCATGAATCACACATTTTCTTTATTTTTAAAGGCACACTATGCAGGATTTTCAACTTTCAAAATATTATAAAACAAACATGCTCAGTCATTGCTGTGATACAGTGACAACCTGTGTCTCTGTTCACTTCTGCCCAATACCCTGCTTGTATTTGTTATTCTAAAAAGTCCTTGGGCTGCTTCTGGGCATGGGCCTTATTTGTGTACTGAAAAACAAGTATCCTGAACTCATATGTTCTATGATCCAATAGAAGGAAGGTAAGAGGGGACAAGTATGGCTTGGCTACAGTGGTGAACTGGGTTTATGAGAGATTAGCCTTGGTGGCTAACCATTAAACAAGTGGCTGGCTAGCGTTTGGTAACATTACAGTAATTAGCTGCCGTTATTTGCTAACTAAATTCAGTTTAGTATGTCAACTGGCCATGGTAGCTGCGTCCCACTGCACAAAATTTGAGAGATTACACCAAATTATTTCCTCTCCTGGGCAGGGAGCTCATGCATAGACTCTCAAATTTTCAGAAGATGTCTGATACAGATGTCTGATAAAACTAAAAGCGACAATCAATTGATGTGTTTGTGAATATGCGCGCTTATGTTACTGAATTGTGCTTCCTTCCAGGCAGGCTAGCTAGAGCAGACTAGTGGAAATCCACTGGTGTTTGCAGTGGCTAGCATCACCACTAACAATGTTTAGCGAAAGACAAACACGATTAACGTCAGTTAAATAGCTAGCTAAATGGCTTGTTTGGAAAGCAACCACTAAAGCAGATGTTTTATGAATCATATTAGACTGTGGTTTTCTTAGCTCAGTGCTATCACCCTGGAGTCTGCAATGGCCGGAATCATCTTGGGGTGTAGGTGGGCTGAGAATGGGGGCATAGATGGTTTTTTTGCGTGCAAACAAAGTCTGCATAGTATGCTTTACGCATATCATAACATATATATTGTGTGTATGTGTGTTTCTGTGTTTAAAATTTGTAAAAAATATATTGTATTAAAACATTTTTTCCTTTGCAGTAATGCTACATTTCATGACAGAATGGCAAGTGTTTATGGGGAACACACACACACAAATACACACACACAGACAAGTATGTCACATGCCTTGAATATGAAAAGTGTGTTCATGAACACATTGAAAATGGAGTGGTAATGAATTCTCCAGAACTGGGTTTAATATCAGAAATATCTCTCTGAGAAAGGAATGTTCCATCAAAACCTTAAAGGTTAGACATGGAGAAATTCATAATATTTTTTCTAATTTGTATTGATGGCCTGGAAGAAACTAGCATGTTATGCAGTTCTACAAGAAAGATTTTTTTTAAAAATGGAGATTAATTCAAATTTCTGCTAGCTCAGTACTTGTAAAACTAAAGCAATTTATATTCTTTCTCTTAATGATCCCCGTTCTCTGATTGCAGTAATGTAATCTAATTGTAATTATGATAGTATCTGAATCAGGCAGACCTTAACATGATTGGAACTACTCTTTGCATGAAAAACTAATTTTTGAATAATGATGAAAGGAACTGTGAAATTGGTAAGTATTACGTTTTTTTAATATCTCTGTTTTGGGGGAATGCTTTCCTCCCTAAAGCCAGTGTTCGGGTTGAGGCTACAGAAAGGGGATCCGGAGGGGGTGGGAATACAGGATACCCCAATTACACATATCAGGATCATCACTGCTGCAGGATGGTGCCTTACTAAAGATAGTTCTCCACCAGCAGAACCTCCTCAGTAACATATGGCTGGTTATGATCAGGTTCAGTCAAAAATTAGACCAATAAATGAGGGCTAATATATCTTTTCATGTGCATACAAAAGTACCCACATGCTGTCACAGCAGAAATGTCATCAAAGACAGAGTAACCCATAATTAAGTCTTGCATCGACATGACTGATTCTCTCGAAATGCTTAAATTCACCATTGGGTCACTCATTTTGTGAATGAAGAAGTTCTCATGTTGATAGAGGAGTATTATCATTTTACTCCGAGCATGTAATAAAGAAATAGATGACCTTATCCTTCATGGTTTCAATGTATATACATACATTACTTATTAGTTTTCTGTTGCTGTAGCCTATCCACTTAGAGGTTTGACACTTCTAGAGGTAGATTTTCTTCTGCATACCACTGTTGTAATGTGTGGTTATTTGCATTACTGTCACCTTTCTGTCAGCTTTGACCTGTCTAAAATATGCAAACAAACTTGTCAGGAAGAGGACACAAGTGCATATTATCCCCACGGACAGTAAGGAGGATATTGAGGGAGAGGAAGGGTAAGGACAAATATAAAGAATAGATGCATATCTGTTAACTTGTGGAATATTTGTGACAAGGAATTAAAAGTAGTGACCAGTAGTACTAATGTAAAACAATGTTTAAAAATAAGGTATTATGTATGAAATGTAGTGAACTTTTGTTTTTGTTTCTATTATGTTTTGTTTTTGTATAGCTTAAACTTCAGGCTACACCTTTTCGGTCAATATTGTTATTCAATATTTATATGTGCATTAATTCTGTAGATATTATTAATAAGGACTGAAATAAATAAATTACTACTAGTACTACTACTACTACTACTACTACTAAGGGTGGCAAAAAGACAACGGTTATTGAGCACATTAATCTAAACCAAGCATATTGAGTTTGCCAAACCTCATTGGAATTTTGACTGGAAAAGAGTGCTATGTTCAAATGAGACCAAAATTGAATGTTTTGGCCATACACACCATTGACATGTTGGAATGCATGCAATGAGAAGCACCTCATCCCGACTGTCAAATACTCCTCATCTCTGCTGTGGTGGGTCATTGATGTTTTGGTGATGTTTTGTTGCCAGTAGTCCAGGGGCACTATTTAATTGAACAAAGTACCAGGAAATCTTTGCAGAGAATCTGGTTGCCTCTGTTAGGAAGCTGAGACTCTGGTGACCTCTGTTAGGAAGCTGAGACTCTGGTGGCCTCTGTTAGGAAGCTGAGACTCTGGTGGCCTCTGTTAGGAAGCTGAGACTCTGGTGGCCTCTGGAAGCTGAGACTCTGGTGACCTCTGGAAGCTGAGACTCTGGTGACCTCTGGAAGCTGAGACTCTGGTGGCCTCTGTTAGGAAGCTGAGACTCTGGTGGCCTCTGGAAGCTGAGACTCTGGTGACCTCTGTTAGGAAGCTGAGACTCTGGTGGCCTCTGTTAGGAAGCTGAGACTCTGGTGGCCTCTGTTAGGAAGCTGAGACTCTGGTGGCCTCTGTTAGGAAGCTGAGACTCTGGTGGCCTCTGTTAGGAAGCTGAGACTCTGGTGGCCTCTGGAAGCTGAGACTCTGGTGACCTCTGGAAGCTGAGACTCTGGTGACCTCTGTTAGGAAGCTGAGACTCTGGTGGCCTCTGTTAGGAAGCTGAGACTCTGGTGGCCTCTGTTAGGAAGCTGAGACTCTGGTGGCCTCTGTTAGGAAGCTGAGACTCTGGTGGCCTCTGGAAGCTGAGACTCTGGTGGCCTCTGTTAGGAAGCTGAGACTCTGGTGGCCTCTGTTAGGAAGCTGAGACTCTGGTGGCCTCTGTTAGGAAGCTGAGACTCTGGTGGCCTATGTTAGGAAGCTGAGACTCTGGTGGCCTCTGGAAGCTGAGACTCTGGTGACCTCTGGAAGCTGAGACTCTGGTGGCCTCTGTTAGGAAGCTGAGACTCTGGTGGCCTCTGTTAGGAAGCTGAGACTCTGGTGGCCTCTGTTAGGAAGCTGAGACTCTGGTGGCCTCTGTTAGGAAGCTGAGACTCTGGTGGCCTCTGTTAGGAAGCTGAGACTCTGGTGGCCTCTGGAAGCTGAGACTCTGGTGGCCTCTGTTAGGAAGCTGAGACTCTGGTGGCCTCTGGAAGCTGAGACTCTGGTGGCCTCTGTTAGGAAGCTGAGACTCTGGTGGCCTCTGTTAGGAAGCTGAGACTCTGGTGGCCTCTGGAAGCTGAGACTCTGGTGGCCTCTGGAAGCTGAGACTCTGGTGGCCTCTGGAAGCTGAGACTCTGGTGGCCTCTGTTAGGAAGCTGAGACTCTGGTGGCCTCTGGAAGTTGAGACTTGGGCATAGGTAGATTGTCCAGTAGGACAATGACTGCAAACACAGAAAAAAGACAAAAACAACGACCATGCTCTGCAATGGACACAATGGGACAGAACTCCCTTGATATCTGGTGTAGAGAGATAATTTTGCTATTGTTCAAAAGCTTACATTCTAAAACAAAGTTTGAGTTACAGAATTGAGAATATTATCACAGTGAATAGCAATAAGCTATACACCTGCATGCTTATGTTGTATCTGCTGAATATTACAGATTTCACACTCAGCAAAATGACTGGCAATCTATTCGTTAAAAGCATGTCTGAGATGTATTTCTACTCTCTCAGAATTAACAGGCATAATTCTGCTGTGTTGCTTGCTGTGTACACAAAATCACGCAGGCCCTCAAACCCTCCACGATGGCTCCTGTGGAAGGAGTTCTAACGTGTGGACTCAGGCATGAAAGGGAAAGTGAGTGGAGTGGAGGTGAGAGAGTAAATTCCAAGTAGCTTTCACAGTGTGGTCCGGGAGGTAAGGCACTTAATGTATGAAATGAGTCGGTAATGCAGAAAAAGCTAACCTAGCGCCGCTCACAAATGGGCATCGCATCATCTGGAAGTCTCTTCCGGAGAAGCCGGGCTCCGGGGCGCTGGTTCCCTAATGCCCCAGCCCCCCCAAAACCCCCACCCCACACCGCAGAAAATCATTTACCTGCCCCATAGCAGGTAGCACGGCCCAATAACCAAATCTGCATCTCCCAGCCCAGGGAGGGGATTGGGCTCCTATGAGACTCTGCTATTTATAGGGCCAAGATGCACACTGGCAGAAGCCTCATCTCCTTGGATTTAGCGTGAGGGGTAATGCATTTACTGGGGTATTTTAGGGTCTGGAGCTGCCCCCACCTGCAGACACACACACTAGGGCAATAAACACTGCATGTATGACATACACAGCAATAAACACTGTATGTATGACACACACACATCAATACATTACATTACTTTACATTAATGGCATTTGGCAGACGCTCTTATCCAGATGTATGACACACACTTCAGGCTTCTGCATATATGACACACACCAGGACAATAAATACTTCATATGTGACACACACCAGGACAATAAACACTGCATATATGACACACACCAGGACAATAAACACTGCATATATGACACACACCAGGACAATAAACACTGCATATATGACACACACCAGGTCAATAAACACTTCATATATGACACACACCAGGACAATAAACACTTCATATATGACACACACCAGGACAATAAACACAGCATATATGACACACACCAGGACAATAAACACTTCATATATGACACACACTAGGGCAATAAACACTGCATCTATGACACACCAAGTTTAAATCCAATAAAATAATGTAATAAATACATCCATCCATCCATCCATTATCTGAACCCGCTTATCCTGAACAGGGTTGCAGGGGTAATAAATACAATAAAATAAATATAGTAAATATTATTATGCTGACTGAGTTTTACTCCTAAATCAGTTACAGATTTAATCGTAATATCAACCTTCAATCTTGCGGGAACGTCCAGTAAGATCCATATATCTGAAGTCTACTCTTAGTTCAATATTTATCTTTATTCATTATTCAGTCAAATTCATGATTTATGATGTCTTAATAATTTAATTGGCATTTGAATCTAATAGTTTTAGTTCTGTTGAGCTGTAGAAGTCCTAGTGATAGGTTCGGGCAGGTATTGATGATCTGTTGAAGGTCCACTGCGTATGAATAAGTTATTGATTTCAGTAGTAGGTTTGGATGGCTGGCAGAAATTTCACCAATGTTTTTTTTCATGGCTTTTGTTCCCATAGCAACATAATGTGATGGTAGCCCAATTTTTTCATTCAGTGATTTTATCAGTAGCACTGCAGCAAATTTCAAAAGTATCTGGAACGCACACTTTTTCCACGCTGCAAACTTTTCTTACCAACAGAACACACGCTTTTACTCTTCAGTCTGGTTAGTATAAATCTTACATACACAGGCTGAGCTAACAATGGACACAGGACACATAATCCTCAGGACACAATCTCCCCCGAATATTATCATAACAATATAATAAAACAAATAAACTAGCTAAATAACATATAATTGTCACAATCTTTATTTGATGGAAACTTCCTATACTTCATCAAATGGAAGACCCGGAAGGTTGGTGGTTCAAGTCCTGGTCTAGCCATGATAAGATCTGCACAGCTGTTGGCCCTTAAGCAAGGCCCAGGAGGGATTGTCCAGTGCTTAGTCTAATCAACTGTGAGTCGCTTTGGATAGAAGCATCACCTAAGTAACTGTCTTGTTAATACACAGTAACGTCTAGGGCCACACTACTGCTCTTACTGATACAGTGTCCTCCCTGCCACCAGGGTGCTTTCAGTCTGCAAGGCAAGAATGTGCGTGTGAGCGTGGGTGTGAGTGCGCACGTGTGTGTGTGTGCATGTATACAGTAAGTATGCGTGAGTGTGCAGCTTCCTGAGGTTTTGTTTTTTCAATCAAAAAACTAAACAAAAATAAAGAAAAGCGATACAGATAATCTTTTGGGTGGTCTTTCCTTACACCTCAGGTACAGTATGAGTGAGTCTTCGAACATGCAGTATCTGTACAGTTATATCATTGAAATATCGGTACAAATGCCATCATTCATTATTACTCATCGTAATGATGTCCCTCCTCATGCTATTGAAGCCCTCTCATTGGACACTGGCCTCCTGCTAGGGTCAGCTGGTCAGGAATTGTATAACATGGGGTTCAGCCAACAAGCTTCATATCGTCTCGAAACATCAAAACACAAACCGCATAATTTCTGTTCCTTTCTCAATCTTTACTGAACACCCAGCTGTTAAAAGAAGCCAGGCACTGAGTGGGTGAATAGCGTGCCATCAGACACAGGCTGACATGGAAGTCGAACGTTTCTAAAAAGACACAAGGAGAAAGCAAAGCTTTCCCCTGGCGTTTGGACTTTCGCACAGGAAGCGGTGATGAAATGAAACACAATTAAAAGTGAGTTTGGGGGCCCTTGAGTCAATTAATTTTCATCTGCCAGATCAGTCAAGAGGCGGAGTGCAAGTCGGAAAGGGTTCCAGCCGTAAAGGCCAGTATCTTAGCAACGGCACCCCTCTCTCTCACTCTCTCTCTCTCTCCCTCTCTCTCTCTCTTTCTCTCTCTCTGAGACGGAAGCCCACAGACCCTCCGGCCCCTGAAAGCGGAGGAAGTTCCCTATAGGTGTCTTTCACACGCGCTGCGTCCTGATAGGCTGAGAGTCTGCCGGCTGTCAGCCGTGTCCCTTAAGGAAACTTGACAGATCCAGAAGAAGGAGAAAAAAAAACGGAGAAAAAAATCAATTTTGAGCTGGTACGGCCCGCTGGGTGCCAAAGCCACTTCAGGGACCCCGTGCGAAGCCGGAGTCGACAGGATTTGACTTCCAGAGGTAGAAAGGTGACAAACTCTATCATGAGAGAGGGCCGGCAAGCAGCTTTCGAGGCAGAGAGAACCTCGCGGATCCATGGGCTGCCACAGTATTGAACCTATTTATCTCTTTCACCAGCGCAAGGTACCACAGGGAACCAAAGAGCCAAAGAAAAAAAAGTTTAAAAAAAAAAGAAAAGAAAAGGAAAAAAAAAACGCTGGCGTGTAAATGATGAATTACTTTTCATCAACTGAAAGGAAACATACTCCGGAACAATACTGAGACAGAACGAGAGCGGCTGACCTCCTGCTTCACCGCAGCCAATATCTTCATTCAAGAAGACAACCATGAAATTACACAGAAAATGGGATTGTCATGAACGGGCCCTTGAAATCTCAGTATACAGTCATTACTGCATGGGAAAGAGCCTTCATCCCCACATCATAACTCTAACACACAGAGAGGAGGGTGTGTATCCGGGGTGGGGTGGGGGGCGGGGGACGGGGGAAAACAAACTCTTTTACCCCCCTTCAGTGATGTGCACGTGTTCTCTGAGGCCACAAAATGCCCATGTTGGCTCGTATCGGCAAACTTTGATACTTTGGGTTTGGAGTGAATTTATCTACAAAAACGGGCACATTTTAAATCTTACTTCCTCATATTCAGTATGTTTTTAAAGGAAGCCCACATCATGTGACATGTAATTTATTGGAAAAAGATTATACCTGTATGTGAATCTATGTTATTCCCACATGTTTTAATATTTCTTGCATTAATACTTCAAATCTTTTAAATGTTTACATCTGATACATTTTGTTTTATGGATGGAAGCTTTAATATGTTTATATGTGATATAGTACACATTTTCAGAATGCATATTACATCTTCACATTGCTGACACAAATATAATGCACATAAACAAGTTCAAGTTCAAATCTGAAATATTTTATAGGTTTCTAATTTGTAAATAGTTGAACTAAACCTTTCTCCCTGATTGCATACCATTAATGTGTTTGTGTTACAGATTATAAAGACTCTTAGTATCTTAATGTGATGTTATAGATATTTCAGTCTCACTACTGTAATTCCTGCCAGAATTCTGTAGAGAAATTCCAGTTGGGTAACATTTATAATCCTTGTGAACTGATTACTTCCCTCAAAATTGAAAATTGAAAATGTTTGATGACCAGATTTACAAATGTCTTGTTTACAGAATGACATAGCAAACACAAAACCTAATGAGCAATCAAATAATAATTAGAAAGCAAAAGCAGAGAGAGAGAGAGAGAGAGAGAGGGAGAGAGAGAGGTAAGATCGGGTGTGTGAATACTAATCATTCCGGTCAATTTAATGGGTACAACGCCAGGAACACTTCAGAGAAGGAACTTCAGGGAAACATTGAGATTAAAGGTTAATTTCAGTAATATTCCCCGGACCTCAGTTATGCTTGTGGAAAAGGACAGAGTCCGTTGGCTTGCCTGTTGGACGTTTACTTGTGTCCTTTACTTGTGTCCTTTCTCAGTGTCCCAGTGCAAAAGATACACATCAGGCACACGAGTCCTAGCTCTGGTAAAACGATGCAATGATCACTGCCCAGGTGTAACATCCAACAACGACCAGCTTGAAATACCAGCTACCAGCTGTTTCAAAGCATAGCTTGAGCCGTTTCTTCAGCAGGGTGGAATACTGTACACACACATTATTATGATATGATATAACAGCATATTTGCGTTGTGTTTTTGTTAAAATGGTGCTGAGTGTTGTTGGCTCCCTATTGAACAGCGCAGCAGGTTGGGGAAGGGACCGGGGATAGAATGTCTTAAGTCTCCGCTCCCGCATTGTGCTCCACAACAAGCCGGAAGCCGTCCACTCAGTGTTGACACCAGCTTTATGCAAACGCTCCTCGCTGAATGACTGGCTGGCATACTCATTCACTTTTCTTTCTCAGGAAAATTGAGCTAATAAAGCAGAAACACTGCCATAAGCTGTCAGCCTTTGTGGCGTTTTAGTACAACAGAGGTTCTGTTTCAGATCTGAATATTACTTAATGTGTCTGGTATAAAAAGGTCTGTTTATGAGCAAAATGAGGGCACTCATTTTTTTTCTTTTTCAAGATAAGACTCAACAGGCTCGAGTTGCATTCATAGCATGAAATTAACATAATGAGTTATATCGAAAGGATGGCATAAGCCAGACTGAAATAAAAGTGTCCATGGAAGGTATTTTGAAAGATCTGTAATTTTCAAAGAGCTCTGCATTTAAATGTCCCTTTTATTCCTAAACAGCCTTAAGACACTTTTCAAATTGCACGATTCACATAATTAGATGTAGCAGACAGATGACATTCTCTGTGAGCCATTAGAGAGAGGTCACTCTCTTTCTGTACAACGGCCACTGTTCTTGCCCGTCATTAATTTGCGGCTTCAAAGCAATAAGCATGTGACAGCCTGGCAAGTTAAATAAGTTGCACTTATCTTAAATGGACATGTTTTCAGATACAAACTCTTCAGCTCCAGTGAAGATATGGTCTTAAACGTGGCTCACAAAGGATACTTTCATTCCTCATTAAAAATGTTTTATTGGGCTAAATTGTGCAATAGAAAGTCAACGTAAAAACAAGCCAGCATCACCTACAATGGCTTGTGAAGGACCACCTCTCAGCGAGAAGACATGGACTGTCTCTGTGAAGCTATTGTGGACTACTATTATGAATGGAATCCATTTAGAATTTCTTTTTTTCTTATTTTTATGTTTTTATTCATACATTATTTTAACGAATACCATATTTTTACCATTACTTTTGCAACTACATACACACACATCCACAGTTCCTAAGCTTCAGATAGTTCCAAACAGTGTCCAATTTGAGTGCACTTTTTCAAGAGGAACATGTGTTGAATTGCAATGTACAGTATATGAATTACAAGCCAACATAGCCTATATGGCAGGTGTGTTGTTACGTTAATGAAAATATGGTAGTACGCAGTAGCTGAACTGCACAAATCTGTCAGCCTGAATTCATACAGTCTAATGTTATCAATGACATATAGTCTAATGTTATCAATGACATAATTGATCATTGCTCCAGGGGAGGATTGTCTCCTGCTTAGTCTAATCAACTGTACGTCGCTCTGGATAAGAGCGTCTGCCAAATGCCAATAATGTAATGTAATGTAATAACTAGCCTATATAATAATCTTCCCGGCACTGTAAGCCTAAGTGCAATGTAAATTTGGTTCTATAAAAATGGTACTTGATTTCAGAACTGAATGAATTGGGCTGTTTATATGCTTTTGTGTGATGGCTGTCTAGCAAGCAAACAAAATCACCATTCATACATTGTCTACAATAAACATTTGCTTGTTTATATGGTTTTATATGATACAGCAGCTCAAGCAAGCATGTGTCTGTAAAAGACTAACATACTGCTTACTGAATTAGCTCGTATATACAAGACTGAAGATTTCCATAGATTGACAGACATTTTTCTTAAACTGAAGGAGGATTTGCATAGACTGAAAAAGATTTCCGAAAGACTGATGGACATTTTACTTAGACTGAAGGTTTTCTATAGACTGAAGATGGTTTTCAATTGACTAATGGACATTTTTCTTAAACTGAAGGAGGTTTTCCATAGTCTGAAGGTGTCAGGTTCTGTGCTTTCTGTTCTGTTTTTTGTTCTTATCGTTTTTGTTCCTTGTTACCCTCTGTGCTCACCGTAGTTTGTTTCCTGCTCCATTCACCTTCATCCATTTGTTTCAGCTGTGTCCAATATCGTGGACATATGTACGTCCTTCCTGTCATTTCTTCCATTTCTCTCACCTGTGTCTCGTTGTCTGTCAACCTGTCCTTTTCAGTTTCTTAATGCTAGTTTGTCTGATTTGTTATTCTGTTCCCTACCCCAGTTCTAGCTTCCTCTACCCTGTCCCTGTTTATTCTGTCTGCTTTGCCCATTTTTTTTATGGTCTTGATCTCTGCCTGGCTTTTTTTGACTGCTTTGGATTTTTGGGAATTTGTACCTTTGCTTGTTTGTCTCCTCGTTTTTTGGACTCTGACTGTCTCACAATAAGGCTCTGCTTGCTCCACACTTTTGGATTACGTTGTAGATCAATTCCTGACAGAATGAGGTTTTCCATAGGCTGATGGACATTTTACTTAGGCTAAAGGACGTTTTCCATAGACTGAAGGTTTTCCATTGACTGAAGGAGGTTTTCCATAGACTGATGAACATTTTAGTTAGACTGAACGTTTCCATCGATTGACAGACATTCTTCTTAAACTGAAGGAGGGTTTCCATAGACTGCAGGAGGTAGCACAATGCGGGTTGTTCCACTGATGGGGAGCACAAGACACACTTGAGTTTGTAGCAACATGGCCACCGATAGATTGTCTGAATGGCCTCTTCCTGTCATCATGTGTTATAATGTCAGTGTGGTTCTGCAAAACATGCCATCAATATGTCCCATAGGGGGTCCCTGAGGTCCCTGAGGGTGGAGTACTCTTGGGCTCTTGCTGGGGTCAGTGCTTTGTGTATGGGTCACTCCACTCTACATGGCTGCCCCCGCTATGCTTTCTTAAGGCTGGGAAATGTGTGTTCAATATGTTTTCAATTCAGGAATCTTGTAACAAGAAAAAGTCAGTCTAAACAACAAAGGCTGTTTTTTTTTTTCTTTAAGTTTCCTCCCCTTTGGGACTATGTTGGTCTCTTTTGTCTGGTGATGCTCGTTAATGAAGTAAAGTTAAATAATGTGCCAAATGGCATGTTTGCCATTTCACCCTGTTTTCCGTGTCACATGTGCACCTTACCGACTGACTGACATTCCTCCCCTTGATTTCCTTCTGCTTATCCACACTGCTAATTTTTTTTTTTAATGAGTCAGTCTTAAGAAGCATTTTAGTCTCATATTTAGACTTCTATCTCGTGTGACAGGCTGGGTGACAGCCCAGGGTGGGAGATGCAGCACTATCATAGCAGTATCGTATCGTATCGTATCGTATCGTATCGTATCGTATCGTATCGTATCGTATCGTAGCAGTATTGTATCGTATCGTATCGTAGCAGAATCATATCGTATCGTATCGTATCGTATCGTATCGTATCGTATCGTAGCAGTATCGTATCGTATCGTATCGTATCGTATCGTATCGTATCGTATCGTATCGTATCGTATCGTAGCAGTATCGTAGCAGTATCGTATCGTATCGTATCGTATCGTATCGTAGCAGTATCGTATCGTATCGTATCGTATCGTAGCAGAATCGTATCGTATCGTATCGTTCTAGGTTTCCCTCCTTTGTTTGCCACATGGAGAGAGAGAGAGAGAGCACCCACACCAATATAAAATAAATAATGTAAAGTATTTTATTTTAATAAAAAGTACTTTATTATTTCCCCCTCATCACTTCCGGGCAAAAATAACACAATATACAAAAATTTAAAAGATAAAAGAAAGCAAAACCGTGCAACATGTTTTCAGGCTGCCAGACTGCAGCTGAGCACACTTTCAGCACCTGGGATGAGTACCTGCCAGACTGCAGACCAGCTGTCAGCACCTGGGATGAGTACCCACCAGACTGCAGCTCAGCACACTTTCAGCACCTGGGATGAGTACCTGCCAGACTGCAGCTGAGCACACTTTCAGCACCTGGGATGAGTACCTGCCAGACTGCAGCTCAGCACACTTTCAGCACCTGGGATGAGTATCTGCCAGACTGCAGCTCAGCTCACTTTCAGCACCTGGGATGAGTACCTGCCAGACTGCAGCTCAGCACACTTTCAGCACCTGGGATGAGTACCTGCCAGACTGCAGACCAGCTTTCAGCACCTGGGATGAGTACCTGCCAGACTGCAGCTCAGCACACTTTCAGCACCAGGGATGAGTACCCGCCAGACTGCAGCTGAGCACACTTTCAGCACCTGGGATGAGTACCTGCCAGACTGCAGCTCAGCACACTTTCAGCACCAGGGATGAGTATCTGCCAGACTGCAGCTCAGCACACTTTCAGCACCTGGGATGAGTACCCGCCAGACTGCAGCTGAGCACACTTTCAGCACCTGGGATGAGTACCTGCCAGACTGCAGCTCAGCACACTTTCAGCACCTGGGATGAGTACCTGCCAGACTGCAGCTGAGCACACTTTCAGCACCAGGGATGAGTACCTGCCAGACTGCAGCTCAGCACACTTTCAGCACCTGGGATGAGTACCTGCCAGACTGCAGCTGAGCACACTTTCAGCACCAGGGATGAGTACCTGCCAGACTGCAGCTCAGCACACTTTCAGCACCTGGGATGAGTACCTGCCAGACTGCAGACCAGCTGTCAGCACCTGGGATGAGTACCTGCCAGACTGCAGCTGAGCACACTTTCAGCACCTGGGATGAGTACCTGCCAGACTGCAGCTCAGCACACTTTCAGCACCAGGGATGAGTATCTGCCAGACTGCAGCTCAGCACACTTTCAGCACCTGGGATGAGTACCCGCCAGACTGCAGCTGAGCACACTTTCAGCACCTGGGATGAGTACCTGCCAGACTGCAGCTCAGCACACTTTCAGCACCTGGGATGAGTACCTGCCAGACTGCAGCTGAGCACACTTTCAGCACCAGGGATGAGTACCTGCCAGACTGCAGCTCAGCACACTTTCAGCACCTGGGATGAGTACCTGCCAGACTGCAGCTCAGCACACTTTCAGCACCAGGGATGAGTACCTGCCAGACTGCAGCTCAGCACACTTTCAGCACCTGGGATGAGTACCTGCCAGACTGCAGACCAGCTGTCAGCACCTGGGATGAGTACCTGCCAGACTGCAGCTGAGCACACTTTCAGCACCAGGGATGAGTACCTGCCAGACTGCAGCTCAGCACACTTTCAGCACCTGGGATGAGTACCTGCCAGACTGCAGACCAGCTTTCAGCACCTGGGATGAGTACCTGCCAGACTGCAGCTCAGCACACTTTCAGCACCTGGGATGAGTACCTGCCAGACTGCAGCTCAGCACACTTTCAGCACTTGGGATGAGTACCTGCCAGACTGCAGCTCAGCACACTTTCAGCACCTGGGATGAGTATCTGCCAGACTGCGAGCTGAGCACACTTTCAGCACCTGGGATGAGTACCTGCCAGACTGCAGCTCAGCACACTTTCAGCACCTGGGATGAGTACCTGCCAGACTGCAGCTCAGCACACTTTCAGCACCTGGGATGAGTACCTGCCAGACTGCAGCTCAGCACACTTTCAGCACTTGGGATGAGTACCTGCCAGACTGCAGCTCAGCACACTTTCAGCACCTGGGATGAGTATCTGCCAGACTGCGAGCTGAGCACACTTTCAGCACCTGGGATGAGTACCTGCCAGACTGCAGCTCAGCACACTTTCAGCACCTGGGATGAGTACCTGCCAGACTGCAGCTCAGCACACTTTCAGCACCTGGGATGAGTACCTGCCAGACTGCAGACGAGCGCACTTTCATGTATTTAGATTTTTTTATATTTATTGACTCCATACTTGCAGTACTGCACCATTCTGGTACATTATGTAAATACATATCATTGACTTTTGTATTAAGATATTTTAAAAAATAATGTTGGATTAGCCCTACATGGAAAGGAAAATTTGATTGAATTTCAAGACATTTTGTCAAGCAAAAAGTAACCTAAAACAAGTTCTTATTATTTTTCTACTTGAGAGAAAGAAATACAAATGTAAGGCTTGTTAAGACTAAGACTAAAACCCTGGTTAAGGCAGACATTGTTGCAGTGAGGTGAAAGAGCCATGGAAATAGAGCGCTCCCAGCACGCCCACTTCCTGTCCATCTGCCATCCATCGTAGGTATTGGAAACCCCCACAGGAGATGAAATTGCGGAGATATTTATCCTGTTAAAAAGTGCAGTTGCTCTTTGAACAAATTCTGATTATACGCTATCTTTGTTTGAAATCTGATGATAATTGTTTGAGGCCTTAAGTGCAGATTGAGAGCTGCAAAACAAAGGGCTTCGTTACAATGCCCAAAGAGAACAGCGCTTGGGTCTAACCACAACATCCTGTTCAAAAGATGCGTCTCCAGCAAATCAGGTAGGTCATAAGAGGACACGGTATGTGCAATGCCCGTTACGGCTGAGCCTCAGGCTTCAGGCTCAGCTAAAGGAGTCTAAGGGGGATGTTATTCAGGATGCCAAATGCATGGAAGGGATTAACCAAGAGAATAATATTTTTCCAAAAAAAAAAAAAAGTTTTGTAGCTAGCTGTACCTCGATTCCCCACTGTTTGTCTATACTAAAAAATAAGTCAGTCTCAACAAGTATTTTAGAAAATTTCATTTGTCAAGTAAGCAATAACTGAAAACAAGCTAATATTTTCTACTTGAGAAAAAAAAAAAGATTTTAAGTCTCATTACAAGACCAAAATGCAGTGCAGTGTACACAGAGAGCAATCACTCTTCTCCATCACTTTGAGCCTTCCCAGCTCTGCAAATGAACGGACCTGGAGAGGCCTGGGACCTGGAGAGGCCCGGGACCTGGAGAGGCCTGGGACCTGGAGAGGCCTGGGACCTGGAGAGGCCTGGAGAGGCCTGGGACCTGGAGAGGCCCGGGACCTGGAGAGGCCTGGGACCTGGAGAGGCCTGGAGAGGCGCGGGACCTGGAGAGGCCTGGGACCTGGAGAGGCCTGGGACCTGGAGAGGCCCGGGACCTGGAGAGGCCTGGAGAGGCCTGGGACCTGGAGAGGCCTGGAGAGGCGCGGGACCTGGAGAGGCCTGGGACCTGGAGAGGCCTGGGACCTGGAGAGGCCTGGAGAGGCCTGGGATCTGGAGAGGCCTGGAGAGTCCTGGGACCTGGAGAGGCCTGGAGAGGCCTGGGACCTGGAGAGGCCTGGAGAGGCCTGGGACCTGGAGAGGCCTGGAGAGGCGCGGGACCTGGAGAGGCCTGGATTGGCCCGGGACCTGGAGAGGCCTGGAGAGGCCTGGGACCTGGAGAGGCCAGGGACCTGGAGAGGCCTGGGACCTGGAGAGGCCTGGGACCTGGAGAGGCCAGGGACCTGGAGAGGCCTGGGACCTGGAGAGGCCTGGAGAGGCGCGGGACCTGGAGAGGCCTGGGACCTGGAGAGGCCTGGGACCTGGAGAGGCCTGGAGAGGCGCGGGACCTGGAGAGGCCTGGGACCTGGAGAGGCCTGGGACCTGGAGAGGCCTGGGACCTGGAGAGGCCCGGGACCTGGAGAGGCCCGGGACCTGGAGAGGCCTGGGACCTGGAGAGGTCTGGGACCTGGAGGCTTCTGCCTTCACCTTCAGATCAGCAGCTGGTTCAGATCCCAGAAAGCAGATGAGGTGAGATTTAACTGATTAATTACTTGCTGAGTAACAAGGAAGACTGGCAGACACTGCTGCCCTCCAGGTTCAGGGCTATCTGCAGGAAGGCCTGAGGGACTCCTGAACAGCACTACTATAACCCTGGAAAGTGCTATTAAATAATGACAAATAAAGGCTCTTCTCGTTCAATGATCACTGGCTATTTTATTCAGACACTTAAACAACCGAACATCGCTACTCGAGCAGGTCGGCGCCTTGCATGGCAGCCAATCGCCGTCGGTGAGTGTGTGTATGAATGGGTGAATGAGAAACATCAATTGTACAGCGCTTTGGATAAAGGCGCTATATAAATGCCAACATTTACCATTTACCATTTACTCAAACCCCTTCAGCTCTCCCCTTCCTCTTCCGTTCTCCCCTTTCTGTTTCCTTCCTCCTTCTCCTTTCTCTCTCTCCTCCTACTAGTTGGCGTTTGTTATTCCCAACAAATTCCTCCCAGTACTTACACTACTACACTGTATAAATGTGTGTCATCAGTACTAGCTGGGGTAATTCACAATTCATGCATTAATTAATATATTACCAATTACAGTTAACACTCCTTTGGTTCTCATGTTGAGAGACAACCACTAACTCCAGATGTAGATGGCACTCCTAGAATCAATTCTAGACATTTTGCTAGCTCTTTTATGCATGAACTAATGATGAAACTGAACTCACATTTGAGCAGCCAATTTTCCAATTACTTTTGGTCCCATAAAATTGGGGAGGACAATGTATTAAAAAGGGCAGTAATTCCTCACCCAGTACGGATCTAATACCAGCTGAAAGTCTGCACGTTAACCACATAGTGATAATGTTTTATTTCAACTCTTTGTTTGCTGGAGTACAGAGTGAAAATATCAAAATGATCTCTGTACTGTATATGTGATTTGATGATGCATGTATGTAGCTTATCTAAACCTGTTTTAAAGCTCAATCACACGTAGCTGACTGGCATCCAGGCATCTCAGCTGGCGGCATCATGCCTGCAACATCAGGATGTCCTGAATTAGACACCCTAGGTGTCATTTCACAACTGCAAATGAAGATCTTTTTACAGGATGGGAGGTGTCAACCGTCAAATCACTCCTGTGTGACATTTCTTTTTAAAAAGGAACGAAGAGCATTTTTGTCACAGAAAATTGGTGTACATGGATGTGCTTTGCCTGAGTGATAAACCTATAAATACTCATATATCAAACAAACAAATTGAACTGCATGGCAAGCTGACACATAAAAGGCTGTGAACAGAACACGCTCGTACAGTCTCAGATGTACACACAGACCTGTGGCAGGAGCAGTGCAGTTCACTTCTCCTAACAAAGCCAGGGCTGTGTTTCAAAAAATAAATATCCACCCACAGCTGCTGCAACGGTAGGCCTGCGGCTAGCAAGCTAATTAGCAAAACATCAAATCAAACATCTCCCTCTTCAGTGACACCAACTCCCGCCAAGTTTCTGTTGTCAATGTCAAACCATACATTAAAAGGAAAAATAACCTTAAAAAGAAAATAAATCTATAATTTAGCTACCTTTGATACTGTCAGAAAACATACAACTAATATTTTCTTATATTTTGTATGGCTAATATGAGCTGTCTCGTAAGATGGTTGTTTACACGAATGCCCCCTTTTACTGCATTACTGCCGCAAGCTGTGCTGGTACCATTCTGGACAGTCAAGACCTGTATAATAAGGTAGACAAATTGAAGGAAGTAAAATTTGACTTTGTAAAATTGGTTACAGTTCTGAATTCTTCATTTGAGCGTTGTTTTTTGTGAGATATGCCAGCCCAGGCATGCTCTAGATGTGTAGGCATGTCTGCTGCGTGTATACGGGGTGATGTGTTTACATTTCCGTTTACCCTCCTCACAGCAATATGAAGCATTCAGGAAAATATTATTTAGCATTTCTCTTTGAATGTTTCTATCAATGCCAGCAGAACCCATTTCACAGCATTTAGCTGAATTGTACTTGATAGAATGAGCAACCTTGCAGCCATGATGCTAAAATCCTCCTTGACAATACGCATTTGCGGCAGTTTCCATGAGCAACACGGCTGCCTAAACTGTTTGAAATTTCCAAACTGTTGGCAAACACAAACGAAGATGCCTGCTTGGGGCCTGGGCTTGGCAGAGACTACTAGCTGTTTTGTTTACCTTCTACACAAATGTCCAAGAGACATTTTGTCAGCGCTTTACAGAACCAATCTTCTAATGCTACTGGTGCTTCGGTTTTGGCATGTGTATTGCAGCTGGGACTGTATCTAAACAACTGCAGACAGTCAGAGCGTTTGAAGGGCATGAGTTAGGCTTTGCAGCAACTGACACTGAAAGCGTACGATTTTCAAACGCTGGCGATAAGGCGGCACGGCAGTCCTGGGTCTGCTGTGGGGGACGGGCCGACGGTCGACCCGTTAGTGGGAAGAGCGTCGAGTCGTGAAGACGTGAGATTGCTGGGGCCCGTAGTGCTTCTGTAATCACAGCCCCTCTCCCTTTCACAATTACACACATCAGCTGGGGATGGTGGGCGCCATTTTCCAGCTCCAGTTCATAGTGGCCTTTGTATTTTATATCCTGCCCTGTAGTCACGCAGGTGTGGGGGGATTATTTAACTGGAACTATCAGCTCATGAAAAATATTCAATTTTGTCAGGAACATACTTCCTCTTTTTATACGACCTGCTACAACAACATAAAAAACTTATTGAACACTTGAAAGAATAAACAAAATGCGACATATTGTATATTCACAGTTGCGCTGATCATTTTAAATGAAACCAAAACATCGGGAAGGTTAAAAACAATGACAAATTTTCCATGAATCCTCCCAAGCCAAAATATATGCATTAACAAACTAGATTCCATTACATTTCATTATTGGTCTTATCCAGAACAACATACAGTTGTTTAGACTAAGCAGGAGACAATCCTCCCCTGGAGCAATGCAGGGTTAAGAGCCTTGCTCAAGCGCCCAAAGGCTGTGGCTACACCGGGATTAGAACCAGCAACCTTGCGTGTCCCAGTCATGTACCTTAACCACTACGCTAGAGGACGCCCCTGCAGATATGTTTAAAGCTGTCTGAGAGAAAGGATAGCGGAGTTTGCCACTGCCCAGTTTAATATGGAGCACTGTGGCCATTATCACGATCTTACTGACTGATGTATCCCACTGAACACTGATGTTGTGACACAGCGGTGTTAATCTGGGTCTTGGGCTGTGTGTGGAGGATCAGTGCTCACCACAGCTTTCTCTGGCTTTTGGAAGCCCACCTCTGTGCAGAGACCTGGTACCTAAGCTTGGCAGGCCCATTCCAACATATGGCACAACTAAACATGGATTATTATCTCATCTCATATATCACAGGCACAGTTGATAAGTGAAGACATTCATCACTCACGTGCTCCAGATAAAAGTTCTGCTTTTGATTCTCCGCTGAGTGGGGCCATATGAGTCCTACCTAATGACCACGGCAGCGAGCCCAATTAGATCAGCCTGCGTGGAAAAATGTTTGATTGCCAATAGTTTTGGGGTTTGTCCTTGACTTAGATACATTTATCCCTGAACAAAGCTTGCCTGACTCATTTGATTTACCCTCTCTTTACCCCAAGGGGGCCACAGGATCAGTGCAGTTTATATCTCCCCAGCCCAAATGAAAGTTGATCTTCTTCAGAAAGATATTCAAAGGTAAATAATCTCAATCTTATGTTTAAAGTGGTTATTAACAGTTCAATTTACAATGACCTGGAAATGTCCATATATGTGAAGTATGTCTAATTCTGGGTATACCTCAATAAATGTTCATTTAAAACATGTTGTACATGGACTTTAATTCTCATTTTTATATTGTGTTGTATAATTTGATGCAACAATGGCTGTTTCTTGCCAGTAGTTTTTTGATTGCATAATTAATTGTGCTTAGCTATTCATTAACATTGCAAAATAAGATATAATTAGAAATCTTAAACAGGAAGCCGGTGTTAAAGATGTTTGTACCTAATTTAATTGATCATACTGCAAAGGTTTGTGCAAAGTAATGATCACTTAGGCAGCATTTAATTAGTCATAATTTAACATAGATAATTGACCTAATTTATTCAAGACATTAAACATTAGCATATTGTGCTAATTATAAAATGTGGTAAAGCCTTTTTACACCATTCACAGACGATCTCTTTGTAATATTAATGTTTACGATGTTTATAAACTGTGCACGTCATAGGCTCTACAGTGTGACACAATGCAGTACAAAGCTGTGCATCTTTACGGTACTACTATAGTTTCCACAAACTTATTTTTGTTAGTTATGAACTGCAGGGCAGACTTGATTGGCATGACATTTTCAAGAACAGTGATCCAGTCACAGTCCTGTGTGTGTATACCCTGCACAAGGTGTGATATAAAACGTCAAGTACCTATAGGCCGTGGGTCTCTCCAAATCAATATTTCAGTATTTCATATTGTCTGAACGCTGAAATACATCCAGTACTGAATTGGAACAGATTCAAACCAGATGGACCAAAAAGGAAAATGCCTTTATAATAAAAACCCACATGCAAGCACATGCACACACACTCACACACACACTGAAACACTCACACCGACATGCACACACTCATGCCCACACACAAGCACGTACACACACACTTCCACATGCACACCGTCATGCATGCACGTGCACACACACACACACACACACCCACATGCACATGCACACACACACACCCTCACATACACACTCACATGCATACACACACTTCCACACGAACACACACACACACACCCTCACACACACACACCCACATGCATACACACACACTTCCACACAAACACCCACATGCACAAACGTGCACACACACACACACACACACACGTATGCACACGCACACCCACATACACACACACATACACACACACACACGTATGCACACGCACATCGAGGGAGACGGCCTATCATCTGATGGCAGGACATAAATGGCGGGGGAAGACTGCACCTGACTGGCGGTTAGCTCCACAGCCCCATCCATCAGCAGGGCCAGGCAGCAGAGCGGGCAGCAGGGCAGGCTAGCGGTGGGCCAGTGCATTAATGAAATGTTAATGAGCGATTTAAGCCTGAAATAACCGCTCTAGCCTGCGCCGCGGCGGGTTCATTAGCATTGGCTGCGCCCTGGGGTGCAGGCCACGAGAGCACTCTGAGAACTCTCTCCCTGGGCCAGGCACGAGAGGGACCGGCTAACGTTTAGCCTGTTCCAGCTCACATTTACCCTGTTCCAGCTCACATTTACCCTGTTCCAGCTCATGTTTACCCTGTTCCAGCTCATGTTGATCATGTTCTGGCTAACATTTAGCCTGTTCCAGCTCACATTTACCCTGTTCCAGCTCATGTTTACCCTGTTCCAGCTCACATTTACCCTGTTCCAGCTCATGTTTACCCTGTTCCAGCTCACATTTACCCTGTTCCAGGTCACGTTTACCCTGTTCCAGCTCACGTTTACCCTGTTCCAGCTAATGTTTACCCTGTTCCAGCTAACGTTTATCCTGTTTGACCTATGTTTACCCTGTTCTGGCTAATATTTACCCTGCTCCAGCTAACGTTTATTCTGTTCGACCTATGTTTACCCTGATCTGGCTAATGTTTACCCTGTTCCAGCTCAGTTTTATCCTGTTCCAGCTAACGTTTATTCTGTTCCAGTTAACATTACATTACATTACAGTCATTTGGCATGCTCTTATCCAGAGTGACGTACAGTAAAGTGCAAATCATAACCAGGTACAAGTGCGCTGAAATCCCCAGAGGGAAGTACGGTTCCAAGTGCTAGAGTGATTCCATAGATAAAAACTTGAACCCTTGTAGATGAATCAGATAAACTGACAAAGAAGTAGCAATACCACAGATTTAAAACATAAATATATCCATTGATTTGAACCACGTTCCGCTTAGCATAGTTAAAAGTAATACTCGCATTTAAACTCTTTTTCTGCTTTGGTTTGAACCTCCCTCCTTCGATCATGACCTAACGCAATGCACTGTGTGACACTCGTGCCAGCATAGTGTCCAGTGTTCACATGCTACGCTATTTCACCAAATGTAGTTTGAGCACATTGTTTTATGCAGCTATGGTTTTAGACATACACTCAGCAGTGTTCAGAGATGCTCTTCTGCATACCACTGTTGTAATGTGTGGTTATTTGCATTACTGTCACCTTCCTGACAGCTTTGACCAGTCTGGCCATTCTTCTCAGATTGCGTTTGAGAACGCGTTTTTGCCCGTAGAACTGCTGCCCACTGAATGTTTTTGTTTTTCGCACCATTCTCTGCAAACTAAAGACTGCTGTGCATGAAAATCCCGGAGATCAGCAGTTTCTGAGGTACTCAAACCACCCTGTCTGGCACCAACAATCATTCCACGGTCAAAGTCACTTAGATCTAATTTTTTCCTTCGATTTACTTAGATTTTTCCCCATTCTAATGGTTGATGTGAGCATTAACTGAATCTTCTGACCCATATCTGCATGATTTTATGCGTTGCACTGCTGCCACAAGATTGGCTGATTAGATTGTATGAATAAGTGGGTGTACAGATGTTCCTAATAAAGTGCTCAGTGAGTGTACTAATACTATTTTGACACACTAAAGAGTAATCTAGTATGCGATTTTGGATGCAGCCACTGTTTCATGAGGTTCAAATCAAGTTCAAATTTGGGCTCCAATGGTTCGAATTGGGTTGGCCTGACCTCCTGGCACTCAGGAAAACACAAACAAAGAACTATTATTTTCTGCGGAATGGCTGCTGAACCTGACACACGCAGTGGCAGCTAAAAGCTTTAGTTATCGCAGAAATGAGTGCTCACACTGTGGCCACAGGCTGGACTGTGGAGCACTGTGTAATGCTCGCTGGGAGATTCTCCAAAGTATTTACACCATGAGTCCCTTTTTCCCCCGGATATTTACGCTCATCTTCATTTCTCCACAATCAACTAAACCAACATTGACTTCTTGTGCTCTGCAATAGACAGTAAATTCAGATTAGTCAGGATCTGGAATCTTTAATGACCCCCAGGTCAATTACGGCTTCGCAAATATATCGTTGGCTGCAATAATTCTATTATTGCTTTAAGTATATATCATTAAAACACCCATTTAAATCTCAGAGGACATTACAGTAAAACACGTTTTCGAAAAAAAATGTCTGTGTCCTCAAACACTTCAGCATTAAGGGCTGAGCTTGAGTGCTCTGTAATTCTTAATTAGGACGGCGGCCTGCGTATACCCTGGGACCGAAATAAAACACTGCCCGGCATCCAGGGCCCAGTCGGCCTGCCCCACTGCAGATAGGGCCATGGAGCTCCGTACATCAACTTACAGTCACTCACATTCTTCCTGTGCAAATCCCAAACCAGATAAATTATGCTTTTAACCCAGTGATATTCTTTAATTGAGAACATTGTAATGGGCTTAAACATTGATTAAATCTCATCTAAGAAGGACAGAACTGAAAGGAAGAAGGAGCGTGCCTCAGTGAGAGCTGGTGTTTGAGCAAGGAAAGAGTGTTTTCAGGCAATAAATAAGTGTTTGTGCCCCTTGGAAGAGCCCCTACACTGTAATACATCATTATAACTGACCAAGCTCTGTACAGGGTGCAGGGGCAGAATATCTGCCTGCTGGTTGTTAAGCACAACTGATGTGTTTTTCCTGCTTGTCTGGCAGCATCCTGGGCTTTGTAAACTAATTTTACAGTTTTACTGTTCAGCTGCAGCTGATAAGAAGGATTTAACCTTTATCTGAGATGTTTGAAGTTCCATATTTTTCACAACAAAATGGCCGATACTGAAGAGTCATAGAGGTTGATGGATTTAAAACCGCCCTGGTGTAAAATCCAGCTGTAACCACCTTCACAATACCCGCTATAAACTGTTTCAAAACATAGCTTGAGCTGGTCAAACCATGTTGAGTATGGAGCAGGTCTGAGCTGGTAAACCAGCTAACAGCTGTTTCAAAACCTTTTTCAGCAGGGCAGGCATTTGAAATCAAGCAGTACAAGAAGTTGCATGCTGAATTCGACTTTCATGAATACAAAAAACCATAACCACAGTCATAAATCTGTTTATCATACCTAAGGAATGACTTAATAAACAGAAATGAATCATGGCTGTCAAAACATGGCAATGAATGCATTTGATCTCTACACGGTTACTGGAGGCCCAAATGCCCGTATATCAAGTTTAAAGAATTAAATCACTCCACCGTTGAGTTTATTTATGTTAATGCATTGTAAACGGAATATAATAAATCAATGACAAACATTCTTCATAATTAACAATAGAAACTGAATTCCTTTGACTGGGACTCTAGTCTCACGATATTTTTATTTCTTCTGAGAGCTCAGTGCATTTGGTTCTTTATCAAACAAGTTTCAGGCTCCCACACACATTCTAACTAACTAGCACACTCAAGCCGGTGCATTGTGGGATTATGGCTCCAAGTGTCGAGAGGCTACCGTTAATGCCCTGCAAGGTTGATTGCAATGAGAGTCATAAGTGTTGGAGGGTGGGTCGGCTGGTAGAAGTTGGGATATAGTTTGAATGCCTCCTTTCCCTGGGTATGATAACTTTATGGTGTTCTGCGTCATATGCAGAGACCTACCAGTGAGCTGTGCGTTGCGCTGCTTAGCGCTTTGTGTCATAGTTCCAGAGCAGCATAGCTCTTCCCACTCTCTGACAGACCCGCTCTTTCTAAACTTCATCCCCAATTAAAACACAATTTGCCATGTTTGACCAGTGGAAAACGTTAACACTTGCTTTCATTTGTGGACAACCCTGCTGAAAAAAACAGCCCAAGGTATGTTTTGAAACAGCTGGTAGCTGGTTGACCAGTTCAGACCAGCTCCCAGCTCAACATGGATTGACCAGCTCAAGCTATGTTTTGAGACAGACAAGCTACCAGCACTAGCTCAGTTTTCAAGCTGGTCAAACAGGCAGGGATTCTGCTCCACGTCTCCATGTCTAATTAAAACCCAGTTTGTCTGGGGGAAAAGGCTTTCCCTCATGGAGGTTATGGGCCTGTATGACTGTATATAGGGAGGGAACAGAAAACACGCACGGTAGGCGAGGATGACAGCAGATCTGTGATTCACGGTGGGCCTCGGGAGAGGCGGTCCTGTGGATGAGCCACTCTTTTAAATGTCTTGCAGACAGGTCTCGGGCCTACTCTGCTCACTGAATAATGCATTCCAGATGAATAATGCTCCGGTGCGGGTTTCACAACAACAAAAACAACAACAACACAAAAAAAAGCACATAAAAGGATAAAAAAGGTTGCCACCTTCACCTTGCATTCTTGTCATTTGCACTCTATCAGATCATTAAATTCACATTAGGATACTCTGAGGGCTTTAAGAAGCTATTAGTGCACCTAAAATGGCTGAGCGAAAATCTCAACTCCCTCTCTGGAAATGGAAAAAAACCGGCAATGCAGCATTCTGTATTTCATCACTGTATTATTACGGTCTCTGATGTATTCCTCCGAGCCGTAATGGAGGACAGGAACATTACCGCGGCGCTCTGTCCATTTTGCCCCTCCCTGGAGGACGCTGCCCAAGAAAAGTCAAAGTTTGTGAAGCAAGGCGACCAGAATGGCATTACCTCCTAAATCCCACGGCATCGGCCGTGAATCATTTATTAAAAACCTGCGACGACCGCTCCAAGTGTCACATCGCGTTAGGCCTCTCTCCGCTACCACCTCAGGCAAAAGGTATCGCTGTTGCACGTACTCTAGCGCCCTCTCCCCATTACATGCCCCCCCTCATTTTGCGGGGAGCGGGGGGGGGGGGGGGGGGTCGGAGGTCCTGGAACCAGCCATTCTCACCCCATGCCGCGTGAGGCAGCGCAGGGGATTGTGGGATGCGACCTCAGAGGTTACGTGTGTGGGCATGTGCTTATTTGCTTGGCCGTTTGCTTTCATGTTATTGTTTGTGTGTGTGGGATTTTTATAGATTGTGGTGAGGAGACAGCTGGTGCCTTGGCTCTCCCCCAGGACTAATATCGCCGGCCCCCCTCCTGCGGGACTCTACCTGGGAGCAGATGTCCCACGGCCACCTGCCGGCCCGCGGCTGATGGTTTGAACCCGGAGACCGTGCGGGGCATCGGTTTGATGTGAGAGGACGCGCATCCGTTTCCAGGGCCTCTGGAGCGCTGGGGATGTCTGAACGAGCCAGGCCCAGCCACCGAAGGTAACGGTTCTGTGGCTGTCAGACAGTCTTTGATTAAAACTGCGTCCTTTAAAATCGTGAAAATGCGGCCCGTGTTTTGTCATCCCTTTGATTTCCCTGTTCTCGTGTTTACTCACCAGTTGATCACAGCAGTTTTTTTTGTTTCCTTTTCTCTCACCGCCCCCTCCCCCCCCCCCTCCCCCCCCGTCCCCCCCCGTCCCATGTCTCAGGCAGCTGTGAAAGCAGTGTGGAGTCACTCCGACATCGACTGAAGCAACAACATGACGCGTCTCCCCCAGGTTTCCCTGGGAGCCCGGGAGAGAAGGTGGGGGGGGACGCACCCCAAAGCCACATTGTTCCCAAAACTTCCCCGCTTTGATGCAAGATGTGCCTGGAACCCCGGAGTGCTCCAACCAAATCCCTTCCCAAAGGAAAGAGTCTCTATCTATTCACAGATTAGCATTTGTTTTCTTTCTTTTGCCCGTGCATTTGACAAACATGTTCTAAATGCTGATCAAAAGTTTTATTTTATTTTTTATCTTAACTTGGAATTACACATCAGACATTATCTGAGAAACAGTGCACCAAAATGATCTATGATTACCCTTATTTTTACTCATTTTCTCATCCAACTGTGACCTGATTGCCAGCTATCCCAGCCATACTATGTCCCAGGAGTAGCTAACGCCCAAAACACATTGTTGTCCAGCCCTTGTTGTTTTGTGTTTTGAGCAGCTCACGATACAGTATTTAAGGCACACAATGGTCCAACAAACCGACCTCAATGTCAGGGACCGCGGACACAAACCCGTCCCAATTAACAGTACATCCATCAAGCAAACGTTGGCCGCAGTCCCTTTATTTCCTGTATACATCCCTGCAAACTCTTTCCATTAGCTGGCATGTATAATTAATTCCGTCTGCATTTCTCATACTGTCACGGATAGATTTAGGGCTCGATGTAAAGGCACCACATTCGTTCAGGTTGGCAGAGTTTGTTCTGGCATTCTGTTGCACTAGCTGAACCCCTTGGCCAGTAAAACTACACATTTCCCTGTTTAATTACTCGAATTAAGCATTTCAAAATGGATATTTTTTGTTAATTTATGATGCGCCGTATTAATATTGGTAACTTGAAGAAAAATACTGATTTATGTATTCATTCTTTCTAACTATGAGAGGCCTGAGGGTGTGTGCCCCAGACATGCAGTAAGGCAGTGAGAATCCATTTTAAATGCGGTTGTACAGCTAAAGGAAAACGCAGCAAAGGGGAAACTCCTGCCTTTGTTTTCCAGTAACTCTGTGAAATGTTGAATCTTCCTAAAAAATGAGCATGTAACTGAATCAGTAAATGGCCTTAATGCTGCGTATCCCTGCAATGCTAGCTGTCTGCCCCTTCATCAGCACTACATAGCACATTCATAAGCACTACATAAGCATTCATAAGTGCTTATGTCAATAACTGCAAATAGCCGTATGGTGTGTTACTAACTGCATGCCAGAATTGATTCATTAACTGAACTGACACAAGAGTCTTATGTTGGTTATTGACATACATGCTTACGAATGCTTCGGTAGTGCTTATACATGGGCTATGTAGTGCTGATGAGGGGGTTATATAGCTATTATGTAGGCCGAGACTATGCAGGGTTCAATTCAGATGAGGCGGAGAGCTTGCAGTCGACAGTAGATGGCAGATCACAGTTCTGTACACAGGACACACTGCAGCTCACACACACACACACACACACACACTGCAGCTCACACACACACACACACACACACACTGCAGCTCACACACACTGCAGCTCACACACACTGCAGCTCACACACTGTGTTCTGACATTGAGTCAGATCCCAGAGCATGTCACTTCTTTCCAGCCACTGAATCACTTTTCATGGATGAGGAGATTTCTGTTGGCTTTTTATCACACTCACACTTTTTATCACACTCAAATTTCACAAAAAATCTTATTTCTTTCTATGTTGTAGTATGTATGGTAAATTGCACCATATGTGAAATAAAAATGTTAGCATGCTTTGATCTTAGAGGCTAGTCTACAGTCGCTGTACTGTCCAGCAAACGTATTTGCTTGGACGGAGGTCGTTAGTTGGAAGAGAACCCCTCTAAATGACACAGGGGATCTGCTTGATATTATGCTACTGTAGTTTAAGACGATAGCGACGATAAGATCCGCACAGCTGTTGGGCCTTGAGCAAGCCCCTTAACTTAAAAATGTCAGCTACCTAACAAAGTATTGTTTAATTATTATTATATTAGGAGTTTTTTACCTGGTTCAGCTGCCTTGAGCAGGGCCTCAGAGCAAGAAAGCTCTGAGGAACTGCACTTGTCCTTGTGTTTTCCTTCCACAAAATGGCCGCTTCAGAATAAACGGTCCCCTCTGTAGCAGGCGGAGCGGTGCAGAGGTGGAGCACTGTGAGCACGGCCATCAGGCCTCGGGCTACGGCCTGTCTCTTTCCGGAGCCTTCCGCTGGGCCCTGCTGAGGGCCGGCCGGCAGTAATGACACCCTGACATCGGGCTGTGATGGTCGCTCTGACAGGGCCGTCTCGGGGTCAACGGTCAGCGTCTCCAGAGCCGCTTAACCACCGTCCGCCCACGTCCAATCACCCTCTGTCCTCCCGGCCCGGACAGCTGACTGTCATCTCGCTGACGCAGGACAGAGCCGGAGACGACAAACCAGGGCCCCAGACTGACAACTTGTCCGTTGTGCACAGAAATATGCACTCAAGTCAACAGTAAATAATGAATTTATATTCGTGACACGGTGTTGAGAATTAGGTCCGGAATTAGCATTCTGGGATAGAAACGCGGCTGGAGTAACCTCGACAGGACGTAATTGCTTTGTGCTGACAACGCACTTAAATAATTTCAGTAAAGCTCTGTCATTTATGTCTATTATAGCTACATAATTTTACCCAGGCTTTTTGTTTTGGTGTAGTTTGTTAGTGCGTGTGTGTGTGTGTGTGTGTGTGAGAGAGTGGTGTGTGTGTGTGTGCGTGTGTGTGTTTTTCACAGAAATGCTTTACCTTTCGTCTTCGTGTTTCACCACTCACGAGAGCCACATGTTTCAAATCTTTCTCCGTGTTTAAAGCAGAATCTATCCTGCGCTTATTTTCATAAAGTCCTTTCCATCCCTCCTAAAGATAACTGTGCGTTCCATCTCGAATCAAACGAGGCTTTTCCGGCAGAGAAAGGGAGCTCTGGCGTAGGCTTCCTCCCCTTGCGTAGACGGTTCCCTCATTTTATTCCTCCCCATGTATAAAACACAATGTGGGAATAGGTTTGACGGATCTATCCCATCAAATATGCCACTCTTTTTTGCTCATAAGTTGCAAATGGCTTCATTAAAACAAAAGCACCACCACAGGGACCCAATAAAACATGCTGCTGCTACCTAATATGGTATTTATGACCCGGCTAAATGTAGAGTGAATTAAACTTTAAAGGATTGCAGTCAGGTAGACGGCAGACGTTTGTAAAGGAATGTCCATTAACAAGATGAAAGAAGGGGCATTTCCCCGGTGACTGAGAGACGTCAGGCTCACAGACATGCGTACCTACACACCTTCTGCCACGTTTAATCACAGCCAGGCTGGCAGGCCTCGCCCTGGGGAGGCGGCCTGATATTTACCAAGAGAAATAAAATATCACGGCACCGAATGTGATTTTTTCGCCCCTCTTTTTCCCAAAGTTATTTTTTTCTCCCCTTTTAAAGAAAAATAAATCAATTAGCCTGCGATGTGGTGGCGGGGAGACAGGACGGTATGCGGATGAGGCGTGAGGCAGAATACATCAGGCCGGGCCAAGGTTTGGATAATCACAAGGCATGCTGGGAAACTATCTGACATTAATCAGCCGTGTATTTCCCAACTGGGAGTACGAGGGAGCAGAGGCGTTCTGAGCTCATACGACCGGCTCTGAGTCCCTGGTCCCTGAACCTTATGCATTTCCTTTCATTTATTTTTTTCCCTGCTGAAATAAACAGCTCAACTAGGTTTTGAAACAGCTGGTAGCTGGGTGACCAGTTCAGAACAGCTCCATACTCAACATGGTTTAGCTGGGTGACCAGGTCAAGCTATGTTTTTAAACAGCTCATACCCAGCCAGACCAGCTTCATGACCAGCTCATACCCAGCCAGACCAGCTTCATGACCAGCTCATACCCAGCCAGACCAGCTTCATGACCAGCTCATACCCAGCCAGACCAGCTTCATGACCAGCTCATACCCAGCCAGACCAGCTTTATGGCCAGCTTGGCCATGCTGGTTGACCAGCTCATACCCAGCTAGACCATCTTATGACCAGCTTGGCCATGCTGGTTGACCAGCTCATACCCAGCTAGACCAGTTTATGATCAGTTAAATAATCTGGCAAAACTGGATTTTACAGTCGAGTTAAGTCATCACAAGTCAGCTCTACAACATAGCACTCACGTACAATCCTTTAAAACATAACAGGTACAGTTTATTCAGAAAGTGCACACACTGCTCATATTGACGGTATGGATGTGGGTGCGTTGGCGTTATTTGTCTTTATCGCGTTCCCCCAGCATTGCGCTCATGCCGTGTATTACTTCCTGAACTGTTGGATTAACATTTTAACATCGGTGTCAGGTGTGTGTGTGGAAGAGATCCGTTTAATGGCTGAGCAGTGGCCGACACTAGAGCTGTTCAGACCCGTTCACAGTTGACTGAAAGCGTTTTTTCCTGGGTTTTTTTGACAGGCTGTTTCTCAGACACCTCCACTTGAAAGGTGTTTAGTAATTGACAGATGCTTTGGGCGAGAAGCAGAAGGACCTGTCAGGAGAAAGAGGAAGGTATTTTCCTTTCATCATGTCTTTATTCGCTATAAATCACAGGGCAACAAAAGCCTGTCACAGCTTGCTCCCAAAATTCAGTCTGACTCGGTCTGAAAGGGAGTGTGTGTGCGCGTGTGTGTGTGTGTGTGCGCTGTGTACACACTGTGAGCTCCATAATGCTTGGAACCAAGACATTCTTGGTTTGGCTCCACAGTTTTAGATTTTAAATTCTGATTTCACCTTGTAGAAATTACAGCACTTTTTATACATACTGTCGCCCCCCCATTTCAGGAAACCGTAATATTTGGGAAAATGGTTTTCAATCAGGTTTCTGCAGGTATGAGAGACCTTTCAGTATCTAGACATGATTCTAGGCTTCGGATTGCCTTTGGAGTCTGTTATTGTCATGTGTCAACTTGAGGACCAGAGTTGTATGAATGAAAGTCAAGTAAGCTAAGGGAGCACTGGTTAGCACAGTAATCGCAAAGTGCCTGGTAGGTCAAGGAAGGCCTTCAGTTGATGACGGAAGAATTCTCTCCATAATGAAGAAAAGCACCCAAACACCTGTGAGTCAGGGGTGCTATGCTCTGGGCATGTGTGACTGCCACAGGTACTGGTTCACATATCTTCACTTATCTTTCCTGCCTATAGCAGCAGAATGAATTCTGAAGAGTACAGAAGCATCATATCTGCTCAAATTCAATCAAGTGCCTCCAAAATTCAGAACCACACACAGTAGACAACGCACAGGGATAAGCGTCAGCCGGTCCTCCTTACAGACAGCAGTAATGTTGCTAACAGATAGGAGACAACATCACAATATTACATTACTCTTTCTGACTAATAATGGCTTAACGGTAAAAAAAGCAACAGCAAAAATTCTGCTCACTCATTTAACAGGACATTCAACTTGTACTCTACAGGTCCAAATTCCTGGCTCTGCAATTTTCAATTGAAAGTGTTGATAACCCACTAAGTCTCTCTTGTCCCATTCTGCTCCTTAAGCAGTTCTTGATACGTTTTTAGTTTTGAGAATGAGCATTTGGCTGTGGCAGCAGTCGTATAGTGAAATTGAGAATCGAGGTAGTGCACACAACACCAAACACAGTTGCTAGTGTAGGGACCATGAAACTACATTTCCCACAATCCCACAGGACAATTCCACTCCATCCACCCCGCATGACGACTAGTTACGGTTAAGCCAATACCGTAATGGTGGGAGCAATAAACCTTCCCAGTATAAGAGCAAGGCACCCTCATTGGACCCTCTCTTTCCTCTTTGGCCCTTTCCTTCACCTCACCTGGCCTTATTATTTTGTCCATCTCTTACCACATTAAGCGAGTGCTTAATGTGTGGAATAGCTTCCCAGGACATGTATTAGAGGCAGAAACACTGGTGTCAAGACCAGGCTTGATATGGTGCTCGATACTATTTGGCTTTTAGGCAAACTAAGCAGTAGGTACACTTAGGGGTAGGAAAAGGTGAGCATTGCTGGGCTGAATGGCCTGTTTGCCATTACCTTATGGTATGTTAACACGTACGTCATTTGCTCCACTGCCAAACTAAAAAATATGAATAATATGTTATTGGTTTGTAACCATGGGAAAGATTTGCTATGCAAATTAAAGGTATTTTTAACATGAGTAAATGTTGTGTCCGGGTCGCCAGTCCTGCCCTTAGCCATTCCCCTGAGCAGGACAATGGTCCCAAACATACTGCTAAAGCAACAAAGGATTCTTCCCTGGCCAAGTCGATAGCCCTATCTGAAACCAAATGAACATGTGTTTTATTTCTATCAATATACCTAATAAAGTGCTCAGTGCATCTATTTATTCATGCGATTATCTAATCAGCCAATCATGTGGCAGCAGTGCAATGCATAAAATCAGGCAGATACAGGTCACATTACAATCACACAAATAACCACACATTACAACAGTGGTATGCAGAAGAGCATCTCTGAACACACAGTCAAATCTCTAAGTGGATAGGCTACAGCGGCCTATTTATTAAGTCTAAATACAAGTCTAATAAATACCTAATAAAGTGCTCACTGTGCATATAGTATGTATTTTTTACAGTTTTTACATGCCTGGATTGTTCCTGGGGCTGTTTCATTTGCTTTACATGATAACTGCACATATGGCGACGTTGCAGTGCTTTCGCCCAGCCTTTGTTGAATGTGAAATTTTGTGACACAAAGTGGGACGGTTTCATATTCGTTTAGCATCGGCTGGCTTCTCTGCCTGCATAATGGTGTGGGGCTGAGCACAAGAGGCCGGGCATTTAAGCCAACCTGAGATGGGCTCCGTGATTAATGCATGAGCCATGTACTGCCTGGCTGAGACTGACAGGCAACGCTAGTGGAGAAGACAGATGATGAAAAGGATCTGATTCTCTTAGATGGTTAAGTACGATTGAGAAAAAGCAGAGGGACAGCACTTTGTGGGTTTTCACAGATTTTCAGTGTCGTCCGTGAAGTTATTAGACGGTCGGGGTATATAGTCTAATAGCATCCGTGTATTACCATTGGAAACATGTGTTTATGAAATATCGCTGGTGGTCACATGCCATGTCAACTGTGCCATCAGACCAGAGGGCATAAAGTCTCCTTTGACATGACTCAGACTTGTGTAAATGGACATAAAGTCTCCTTTGACATGACTTAGACTTGTGTAAATGGATATAAAGTCTCCTTTGACATGACTCAGACTTGTGTAAATGGACATAAAGTCTCCTTTGACATGACTTAGACTTGTGTAAATGGATATAAAGTCTCCTTTGACATGACTTAGACGTGTGTAAATGGACATAAAGTCTCCTTTGACATGACTTAGACGTGTGTAAATGGACATAAAGTCTCCTTTGACATGACTCAGACTTGTGTAAATGGACATAAAGTCTCCTTTGACATGACTCAGACTTGTGTAAATGGACATAAAGTCTCCTTTGACATGACTTAGACTTGTGTAAATGGACATAAAGTCTCCTTTGACATGACTTAGACGTGTGTAAATGGACATAAAGTCTCCTTTGACATGACTCAGACTTGTGTAAATGGATATAAAGTCTCCTTTGACATGACTCAGACGTGTGTAAATGGATATAAAGTCTCCTTTGACATGACTTAGACTTGTGTAAATGGATATAAAGTCTCCTTTGACATGACTCAGACTTGTGTAAATGGACATAAAGTCTCCTTTGACATGACTCAGACGTGTGTAAATGGACATAAAGTCTCCTTTGACATGACTCAGACTTGTGTAAATGGACATAAAGTCTCCTTTGACATGACTTAGACTTGTGTAAATGGACATAAAGTCTCCTTTGACAGTCCTTAGACGTGTGTAAATGGACATAAAGTCTCCTTTGACATGACTTAGACGTGTGTAAATGGACATAAAGTCTCCTTTGATATGACTTAGACGTGTGTAAATGGATATAAAGTCTCCTTTGACAGTCCTTAGACGTGTGTAAATGGACATAAAGTCTCCTTTGACATGACTCAGACGTGTGTAAATGGACATAAAGTCTCCTTTGACATGACTTAGACGTGTGTAAATGGACATAAAGTCTCCTTTGACAGTCCTTAGACGTGTGTAAATGGATATAAAGTCTCCTTTGACAGTCCTTAGACGTGTGTAAATGGATATAAAGTCTCCTTTGACATGACTTAGACGTGTGTAAATGGACATAAAGTCTCCTTTGACATGACTTAGACGTGTGTAAATGGACATAAAGTCTCCTTTGACATGACTCAGACTTGTGTAAATGGACATAAAGTCTCCTTTGACAGTCCTTAGACATGTGTAAATGGATATAAAGTCTCCTTTGACAGTCCTTAGACGTGTGTAAATGGATATAAAGTCTCCTTTGACATGACTTAGACGTGTGTAAATGGACATAAAGTCTCCTTTGACATGACTTAGACGTGTGTAAATGGACATAAAGTCTCCTTTGACAGTCCTTAGACGTGTGTAAATGGACATAAAGTCTCCTTTGACATGACTCAGACGTGTGTAAATGGACATAAAGTCTCCTTTGACATGACTCAGACTTGTGTAAATGGACATAAAGTCTCCTTTGACATGACTCAGACGTGTGTAAATGGACATAAAGTCTCCTTTGACATGACTCAGACGTGTGTAAATGGACATAAAGTCTCCTTTGACAGTCCTTAGACGTGTGTAAATGGATATAAAGTCTCCTTTGACATGACTCAGACTTGTGTAAATGGACATAAAGTCTCCTTTGACAGTCCTTAGACGTGTGTAAATGGATATAAAGTCTCCTTTGACATGACTCAGACTTGTGTAAATGGATATAAAGTCTCCTTTGACAGTCCTTAGACGTGTGTAAATGGATATAAAGTCTCCTTTGACATGACTCAGACTTGTGTAAATGGACATAAAGTCTCCTTTGACATGACTTAGACGTGTGTAAATGGATATAAAGTCTCCTTTGACATGACTTAGACGTGTGTAAATGGACATAAAGTCTCCTTTGACATGACTTAGACGTGTGTAAATGGACATAAAGTCTCCTTTGACATGACTCAGACTTGTGTAAATGGACATAAAGTCTCCTTTGACAGTCCTTAGACATGTGTAAATGGATATAAAGTCTCCTTTGACAGTCCTTAGACGTGTGTAAATGGATATAAAGTCTCCTTTGACATGACTTAGACGTGTGTAAATGGACATAAAGTCTCCTTTGACATGACTTAGACGTGTGTAAATGGACATAAAGTCTCCTTTGACAGTCCTTAGACGTGTGTAAATGGACATAAAGTCTCCTTTGACATGACTCAGACGTGTGTAAATGGACATAAAGTCTCCTTTGACATGACTCAGACTTGTGTAAATGGACATAAAGTCTCCTTTGACATGACTCAGACGTGTGTAAATGGACATAAAGTCTCCTTTGACATGACTCAGACGTGTGTAAATGGACATAAAGTCTCCTTTGACAGTCCTTAGACGTGTGTAAATGGATATAAAGTCTCCTTTGACATGACTCAGACTTGTGTAAATGGACATAAAGTCTCCTTTGATATGACTTAGACGTGTGTAAATGGATATAAAGTCTCCTTTGACAGTCCTTAGACGTGTGTAAATGGACATAAAGTCTCCTTTGACATGACTCAGACTTGTGTAAATGGATATAAAGTCTCCTTTGACATGACTCAGACGTGTGTAAATGGATATAAAGTCTCCTTTGACATGACTTAGACTTGTGTAAATGGATATAAAGTCTCCTTTGACATGACTCAGACTTGTGTAAATGGACATAAAGTCTCCTTTGACATGACTCAGACGTGTGTAAATGGACATAAAGTCTCCTTTGACATGACTCAGACTTGTGTAAATGGACATAAAGTCTCCTTTGACATGACTTAGACTTGTGTAAATGGACATAAAGTCTCCTTTGACAGTCCTTAGACGTGTGTAAATGGACATAAAGTCTCCTTTGACATGACTTAGACGTGTGTAAATGGACATAAAGTCTCCTTTGATATGACTTAGACGTGTGTAAATGGATATAAAGTCTCCTTTGACAGTCCTTAGACGTGTGTAAATGGACATAAAGTCTCCTTTGACATGACTCAGACGTGTGTAAATGGACATAAAGTCTCCTTTGACATGACTTAGACGTGTGTAAATGGACATAAAGTCTCCTTTGACAGTCCTTAGACGTGTGTAAATGGATATAAAGTCTCCTTTGACAGTCCTTAGACGTGTGTAAATGGATATAAAGTCTCCTTTGACATGACTTAAACGTGTGTAAATGGACATAAAGTCTCCTTTGACATGACTTAGACGTGTGTAAATGGACATAAAGTCTCCTTTGACATGACTCAGACTTGTGTAAATGGACATAAAGTCTCCTTTGACAGTCCTTAGACATGTGTAAATGGATATAAAGTCTCCTTTGACAGTCCTTAGACGTGTGTAAATGGATATAAAGTCTCCTTTGACATGACTTAGACGTGTGTAAATGGACATAAAGTCTCCTTTGACATGACTTAGACGTGTGTAAATGGACATAAAGTCTCCTTTGACAGTCCTTAGACGTGTGTAAATGGACATAAAGTCTCCTTTGACATGACTCAGACGTGTGTAAATGGACATAAAGTCTCCTTTGACATGACTCAGACTTGTGTAAATGGACATAAAGTCTCCTTTGACATGACTCAGACGTGTGTAAATGGACATAAAGTCTCCTTTGACATGACTCAGACGTGTGTAAATGGACATAAAGTCTCCTTTGACAGTCCTTAGACGTGTGTAAATGGATATAAAGTCTCCTTTGACATGACTCAGACTTGTGTAAATGGACATAAAGTCTCCTTTGACAGTCCTTAGACGTGTGTAAATGGATATAAAGTCTCCTTTGACATGACTCAGACTTGTGTAAATGGATATAAAGTCTCCTTTGACAGTCCTTAGACGTGTGTAAATGGATATAAAGTCTCCTTTGACATGACTCAGACTTGTGTAAATGGACATAAAGTCTCCTTTGACATGACTTAGACGTGTGTAAATGGATATAAAGTCTCCTTTGACATGACTTAGACGTGTGTAAATGGACATAAAGTCTCCTTTGACATGACTTAGACGTGTGTAAATGGACATAAAGTCTCCTTTGACATGACTCAGACTTGTGTAAATGGACATAAAGTCTCCTTTGACAGTCCTTAGACATGTGTAAATGGATATAAAGTCTCCTTTGACAGTCCTTAGACGTGTGTAAATGGATATAAAGTCTCCTTTGACATGACTTAGACGTGTGTAAATGGACATAAAGTCTCCTTTGACATGACTTAGACGTGTGTAAATGGACATAAAGTCTCCTTTGACAGTCCTTAGACGTGTGTAAATGGACATAAAGTCTCCTTTGACATGACTCAGACGTGTGTAAATGGACATAAAGTCTCCTTTGACATGACTCAGACTTGTGTAAATGGACATAAAGTCTCCTTTGACATGACTCAGACGTGTGTAAATGGACATAAAGTCTCCTTTGACATGACTCAGACGTGTGTAAATGGACATAAAGTCTCCTTTGACAGTCCTTAGACGTGTGTAAATGGATATAAAGTCTCCTTTGACATGACTCAGACTTGTGTAAATGGACATAAAGTCTCCTTTGACAGTCCTTAGACGTGTGTAAATGGATATAAAGTCTCCTTTGACATGACTCAGACTTGTGTAAATGGATATAAAGTCTCCTTTGACAGTCCTTAGACGTGTGTAAATGGATATAAAGTCTCCTTTGACATGACTCAGACTTGTGTAAATGGACATAAAGTCTCCTTTGACATGACTTAGACGTGTGTAAATGGACATAAAGTCTCCTTTGACATGACTTAGACGTGTGTAAATGGACATAAAGTCTCCTTTGACAGTCCTTAGACGTGTGTAAATGGACATAAAGTCTCCTTTGACATGACTCAGACGTGTGTAAATGGACATAAAGTCTCCTTTGACATGACTTAGACTTGTGTAAATGGACATAAAGTCTCCTTTGACATGACTTAGACTTGTGTAAATGGATATAAAGTCTCCTTTGACATGACTCAGACGTGTGTAAATGGACATAAAGTCTCCTTTGACATGACTCAGACTTGTGTAAATGGACATAAAGTCTCCTTTGACATGACTTAGACGTGTGTAAATGGACATAAAGTCTCCTTTGACATGACTCAGACTTGTGTAAATGGACATAAAGTCTCCTTTGACATGACTTAGACGTGTGTAAATGGACATAAAGTCTCCTTTGACATGACTTAGACGTGTGTAAATGGACATAAAGTCTCCTTTGACATGACTTAGACTTGTGTAAATGGACATAAAGTCTCCTTTGACATGACTTAGACGTGTGTAAATGGACATAAAGTCTCCTTTGACATGACTCAGACGTGTGTAAATGGACATAAAGTCTCCTTTGACATGACTCAGACTTGTGTAAATGGACATAAAGTCTCCTTTGACATGACTCAGACTTGTGTAAATGGACATAAAGTCTCCTTTGACATGACTCAGACGTGTGTAAATGGACATAAAGTCTCCTTTGACATGACTTAGACGTGTGTAAATGGACATAAAGTCTCCTTTGACATGACTCAGACGTGTGTAAATGGACATAAAGTCTCCTTTGACATGACTCAGACGTGTGTAAATGGACATAAAGTCTCCTTTGACATGACTCAGACGTGTGTAAATGGACATAAAGTCTCCTTTGACATGACTCAGACTTGTGTAAATGGACATAAAGTCTCCTTTGACATGACTCAGACTTGTGTAAATGGACATAAAGTCTCCTTTGACATGACTCAGACTTGTGTAAATGGACATAAAGTCTCCTTTGACATGACTTAGACGTGTGTAAATGGACATAAAGTCTCCTTTGACATGACTCAGACGTGTGTAAATGGATCAACATGGTGTATACACCTGGCCCTCTGTGATACTTGCTGTCTCGAGGCAGGAAAATGTTACCAATTTCATTCTTATTCCCTCAATTTATATTTGTGCTCATCTCCAGTCTTGATGTGCAGCAATAAGCTCAAATATTAATACTTTAATACATTTGTTATGAGTATGACTCATATTCATTACATTAATGGCATTTGGTTGACACTCTCATCCAGAGCGACATACAGTTGATTAGACTAAGCAGGAGACAATTCTCCCTGGTTGTACAGTACTAGTGCAGATTGTAAGTTCCCATATTCTACACTTTTCCAGTGTTATCTTAGGCCATGATATGCACAAGACGATGTTTGAGAAGTACCAATAACAATCTCTATCCAGTTTTACATGTCCATTCTCCAAGATTTTCCAAGAACAGGCTGTTTTAGTGACCGCATCTTTAAGGCTCATTGATATCAATGAACCTCTGTTCTGATTGGCTGGCTAGCAATGTGCTGAACATTGTGTGTAGTTCCGGTTACATGGTGGGCTGCAGTGTATGGTTTGATGTCACTACTTCACGGAATTCAGAATGGCTTGTTTAAATGCACATTTTCTTCATACGGATTGTATGGATTTATTTGGGTTTTGATACTTTCACAGCATTTTTATAACACCGTCAACTCCACATAGCAAGGGAAATGTGATTTTACACAGCATTGGACCTTTAAGATGCACTTATCTGTCTCGGGACTATACTCCTCCTCTTAGGAATTACTGCCCTTCGAACCCAGAGTTTTGTCCGTGTTTGTATTGAATGTGGCAGGGGTTATACATGCCAGGACAGTTAAAACTCCAGAAAGCACCATTAGTTCTATCAGGGAATCAAATGTGACACACCATCCTCAGGAGAATGCTCCACGCTGCCCTTTAAAGATACCGCAAGCACTAAAGGAACAGCGCAGGTGATGCTGCATATAGGTTATTTAATTAAAAACAATAGCTTGATTAAAACTAAATAATAAACTTCCAATCAGTATTTGCCGCTTTGGCAGTCTCACCATGATGTAATGCGTACAGTATATATTTTCCTCATATAATTTCAGCAAACTGGGGATGCATTTCTGAGGACAGCGCTGGCTCCATAGGTAAAGAAGAGAACGCACAGTGACAGGGAGGCATCGACACAGCCCCGGCACCTTGGAGCAGACAGCCTCTCGGAGCTGAGGCAAATGGAGCTTGTCAGGCAGCAGTTGGTGCAGTAATTATAATGGGTGCGTAGAAGTTCCCAGGGACCAGCAAGGACTCGCATAATGGAGAACGCACTAAGAATTTTATAAGCCAAGCTGAAAGGAACGGGAAAACGCACCTTTTACAGTTTTGTTCAGTAAGAGTTCTCTTTGGTTTTTTTTTTTACTGTGATATAGAATTTTTTTTCTGTACGTAGCAAAAGAAGGCCAGCCCTGGAGGCCTGAAGCTCATTGCTGCAGGGCGTCGCTCGGTGGGGGAGGAAGGCCTGTGCCCAGCGAACAGGGAACGCTCTGAGAACATTCAGTAACGTTATCTATGTGTCCTAAGAAGGTTCCACTGTAATGTTACAAAAAATAACGTTCCTGGAACATTCTAGAAACATATGATGTGAGAATGTTTTCCTTCATCGTGTTTTTAGGATGTTGCTCACATAACGTTCCCAAGATAATGTTCCTGCAACGTTCTGGAAACGTGATTAAAGAATGATCGGCTTCACAATGTTTTTAGGATGTTGCATAGGATGTTCCCCAGATGTTAAGGTAACCTACAACAAGGTTCATATAACGCTCCAGCAACACTGTGAGAACATCACAAACATTCTACAAGAACTCCCAGAAAACTTGACAAATGAAGTAAATCTAACAATGTTTTTGGAACCTGAACCTGAACCTTGTTAGCTGGGCCCTCCTTAAGCACCAGGGAGACTGCGGTGTGAGTCGGAGCGGTCATACATGCCGATCTCTCCCATTAACAGCGGCTCTTAACGGCTGAGGAAGGTGGTGGTATCTGGGGCTCGGTGGCCTTAATCCTTCTCTGAGCCTCCTCTGATCACTAGATTATCTAGAGCACTTACAACTGTCACCGGCCCCGTGTTACCGCTCGCAAATTACACACAGCCCTGCCCTGCTCTCCTCCAGGTTCAAGCGCATCCCAAACGCAGTTACGAACCGCCGGTAAGCGTGTCCGTTAGCCGACACCAAGGCCGCAAGCTGTGAAAAACCCCTGGTGAAAGGTTACACTGCCGCTGCCGGAGATACGGCCGCACGCTCCTGGAGCTGCCGCTAAATGTGCCCAATGGATTGTGTTGCCTTTGAGTCTTCCAGGTCCAGGGAGTGGAAAAGAGCTGTTAGCATAGCTACGGGTTAAAGCCTCCCTCGGAGGGCTGAAGCACATTTGTATGGGCGTTTTACGGTCTGTTACCAGGCCCCCCTCCTGACTTTCATCTTTCCCCAAGGATTAGTGCAGGATTTGACCAGAAGCCTAACTGGGTTAGTTAAACTGGTTTAATGGGAACAGACATGGAGGATACAGCCGTGTTGAGGCCCAGGTGTGACTGGCTGTGTGGGGTCTGCCTGGTCAGTGTCTGTGCGGTGTCAGTGTGACTGGCTGTGTGCGGTCTGCCTGGTCAGTGTCCTCCACACGGTGTCAGTGTGACGGCTGTGTGCGGTCTGCCTGGTCAGTGTCCTCCACACGGTGTCAGTGTGACGGCTGTGTGCGGTCTGCCTGGTCAGTGTCTGTGCGGTGTCAGTGTGACTGGCTGTGATGACGCAGGTAAGAAAAGTGCTGAAAGAAGGTACAAATGTTTGTCATTGTTGTGGTGCCCTATGGGTACAAAGAATTGCTCCTCATGACATTGAATTACTTTTTTTGTTTGTATTTCTACCCAAAAGAAGAGTATTGTTCCTTCCTTCATTCATTCATAAATTCATCACTCAATCCTTCATTCATGTAGTCCCTTCACACTTGCAATTTCCCCTAAAGATCCAACGAGGCTGTGATAAGATCCTCCACTTCAGTCCTATACGTCTTTGAACCCCATCGCCCCATTGTATATTTATCCTTTTAAAACAACACCACCCCCAGGACAAGCAGATTGCTGTATTCTCTCCTGCCATGAAGCTGGCATTGCGAGTGGAACAGAACCACAGGAGTGTGAGCTGTGGTCAAAAGGGCACCGGTCCGTATCCCGCTTAACTAAATATGGGATCCTCTACAGCACACTCACACACACCCACACACACACACACACACACACGCACACACTCACACACACTCACACACACACACACACACACACACTCACACACACACACAGGCATGCACACATACACACACACAAGCACACAGGCATGCACACATGCTGTACACACACACACACACTCTCTCACACACACACAGACACACATACACACACACAGGCATGCACACATGCTGTACACTCACACACACACACACACACACACACACACACAGGCATGCACACATGCACGCACCACGCTGTACTGTCACACACATGCATGCAAGTACCACATACACAGGCATGCAGCACAGACGCAAACACACACACACATACACAGAGGCATGCACACACACACATACTCATGCATGCCCATGCACAGGCATGCACACAGGCAGCAAAGCAGATATGTACACACACATACACAGACACACACTTTTGCATGCACGCACGCACACACAAATTTTTGTTTGGGGATATAACACCACACAGTACATATCTGAAGATTCCACGCCATCCTGAACGGGGATCATTAAGTGTTCGCAGTAGGGTCAGGTCTGCTCTGGCCACACACATACAGGACTTCCCATTACCCTGCCAGGTGCTGTGAATGTGGATGTGTCCACCAAATAAATGTCCTGTTTTAAACTTCATAACAGGAAGCAATGAAGATCAAACACCAGGATGTATGAACTTGGTACCGATTGTAATAAAAATACAGTTCACATTCAAATATTTATTATAAAGTAAACGTGACCCTGTATCAATTCCATACTCAAGACAAAGTTATGATCAGGCTGACAGTTTCCTATACATACCGGTGCTGTAACCAACACAGGCAGCCCGAACGGGCCTACATGTGCAGGCAATTATGAGCAAAGTGTTTATGGGACATCTAGATGAATTTAACACGGCACGCTGTAGCCAGGCTGGACAGCACACTCCTCTCTGACAAAACTGGCAAATGGAACTGCCTAACGTACCTCCCGAAATTCAAGAATCCCCCTGCCAACCCCCACACTGGTGACGGGTCTGAGGAGCGGTCTGCTCTGCGCCACTCTACAGGCGCACAGACGCTAGGAGCAGTTGTGCAGGGTTCTTGAAAGGTAACAGTTTGAAGCAATTACAGGCTGCGTAGGGTGGTCTCCGTGGTGCGTCTGGCTCAGGGAAGAGGACTGATTCTAAGCAGGCCTGCATTTAAACCCACATCCAGATAAAAGCGGGAGGGGAGCACTGCAAGGTAGATGGAAAGTATAGAGGAGAGAGTACAGGGGCAGTGATACACGATCGCTTGCCATGTTCCTGAACATCTGAAAGGCTTCTGCATGCTGTGCATACGGCTTGTGTGGTTCCTGAGCTAGCTGCAGTTTCCTCTTGATCAGGACTTTTAGCAGATGTGCCAAATACTCAGATCAATGAGGGCTCTATTCAAGAGCCTTTGTAGCCTTCTGTCCTTCAAAACAGTGACCCAGAAACAGCAGAACTCTGTGCAGTGACTCAGACACAACAGTACTCTGTGCAGTGACTCAGAAACAACAGTACTCTGTGCAGTGACTCAGACACAACAGTACTCTGTGCAGTGACTCAGACACAACAGTACTCTGTGCAGTGACTCAGAAACAACAGAACTCTGTGCAGTGACTCAGACACAACAGTACTCTGTGCAGTGACTCAGAAACAACAGTACTCTGTGCAGTGACTCAGACACAACAGTACTCTGTGCAGTGACTCAGAAACAACAGTACTCTGTGCAGTGACTCAGAAACAACAGTACTCTGTGCAGTGAGTCAGACACAACAGTACTCTGTGCAGTGACTCAGAAAAAGCAGAGAGAGAGCGAGGAGGAAAAGAAGGGGAACAACGGGTATAGAAAGAAGAGAGAAAGATGGAGAGAGAGAAGAGGGAGAAGGATCTAGAGAAGGAGACAGAAGATGGAAAGATGAGAGAAAGAGGGAGACAGAGATGGGACAGAGGGAGAGGGAAGGAGAGAAGGAGAGAAAGAGGGAGAGACAGGAGGGGGGAGAGGTAGATTAAACCCTCAGCTCAAACAGGAGGGGAGTCACCGCCACATCACTCATCTGGCTTCCTCTGGGCTCCAGACCGGGCCCTTTGATCCGGCCTGGCACCGCACCAAGTGCCCCCACATAAAAGCACAATGCGCTAATCCACCCTGCCATCTCACATTTATCACCGCAAAGTATCTCAATTTCCCCCGTAATCTGCCCCTTTTATCAGATTAAGTGGGTTTCTGCGGCTTTTCCGCTGGTGTCAGGGAGCCTCTGATAAAGTGCCGGGTACGCCGGGCCTTTCTGCGTCCGCTCGGCTTCCAGGAAGTCCTGAGGGTGACGCGCTACAGCCGGCCTGCTTTCCCCTGCGATCCTACCCCCGGACCTGAGGCAGGCTTGTGCTCTGTGACTGGACCTGAGGCAGGCTTGTGTTCTGTTAGTGGACCTGAGGCAGGCTTGTGCTCTGTGACTGGACCTGAGGCAGGCTTGTGTTCTGTGACTGGACCTGAGGATGTTCTGATGGGGGGAGTACAGACTGCATGTGCAGCCGCAGAATGCCACCTCAACACACTGCACAACGCAGGTGAATCACGGTGGTGACTGACCTGACCACGCAGATGGACCCTCTCAAAATGCTCTAATCCTCTCAAAACGCAGTCCAAATGTGTGCGTTTTCTCATTTTTATGTGACCAGAGCAAAATGTGTTTAAAAAAAATAATTAGTCATAAGTGCGATGGCCAATTTCACATAAATGTTTATGTAAAAAATCTTTGCCTGTTTTAGGCTTTCATCTTAATTGTGTAGAACAATATCAAATTCAGAGTAAAAATTGTTGTGCAGAGTTGTGCATTGTTTGGAGGCAAGCTAGCTTCACCAGTCACCAGTCACAACCAACCATATCAGCTACGTCCGTGGCTACATGTTAATGTATGTGCTTTCATGGTCTGTATGTCTTAATGTCAAGAGTAAAAATATAGTTTTGAAGGGTTTCTATGAGTTATAGCCCCAGAGTTTCTGAGCCCAGTGTCAGTAGTCTCACTGCCTCACGTAACTACCATCTGGTTTGGTGGCACTCAAAATGCAACAGAACTCACTTGATGTCTGGAGTAGAGAGATAACTTTGGTATCGTTAGAAAGCTTACATCCTCTTTCGACTAGTTTCTAAAACTCAAAATACTGGGTCAATACAACTGATTTTGATAGAACAGTTCTGAAATATATTCCCTTATCCCTGTCTTTGTGATCTGCTGAATGTAAATGAAAACAAGATTTTTGAATCCTGAATGAAAAAACAGAATGCAACAAACAAGCTGTCTAGAATCCATTTCTGTGTCCCCTGTTTGTTTATTTATTTGTTGGAGATTGGCTTGGGTGAGTGGCCCGTGTCGGTAGTCCCTGTGCTGTGAAGCCATCAGGAAGCAGGCAGGACCCGGACGATGTGCCGGGTCACACTCTGAGCCCAGGGAGAAACACACACACAGTGCACCCCCCCCCCCACACACACACACACCCCACACACACACACCCCCACACCCCACACACACCCCACACACACAGTGCACACACGCGCACGCACACACACACACACACACACACAGGGCACACACACCCCCCCACACACACAGGGCACACACACACACACACCCCACACACACACACACAAACCCCCACACACACAGGGCACACACACACACACACACCCCCACACACACAGTGCACACACGCGCACGCGCACACACACACACACACACACACACACACCCACACACACAGGGCACACACACACACACACCCCACACACACACAGTGCACACACGCACGCGCACGCATGCACACGCACACACACACACACCCCACACACACAGTGCACACACGCGCACGCGCACACACACACACACACACACACACCCACACACACACACCACACACACACACACCCCACACACACAGGGCACACACACACACACACACTCACACACACACACACAGGGCACACACACACACACACACACAGGGCACACACACCCCACACACACACACACACACACACACACACACACACACAGGGTGAGGGGGTTTTGTTTGGCAGCCCTCTCCATCTCGCAGTGGCTCTGTCAGGAGCGGTGATCCTGAACGGAGTGTGTGTCCCAGTGGACCCGTCTCCTCTCTCTGCTGGGCTGCGGGCCCGTGTGCGTGCGCTGTCCCATCAGATGCATATGTACATGCGACTCCACGCACATGTATATATTCATCGATTCGCTCTCCGGGACCCCCGAGCCCTTACCACAATTTGCTCCGGAGCAGAAGGGATACGCTCCGTTTGGATTCCGATCCCGATCGGAAAACCGCAGGGCCCCTTGATCACTTCCAAACCCCGCTTCACTCAGACACGTAGAAAATCCCGGAATCTGAAAACTTACGCACCCACCATTACATCACGGTCACACAACTCGTGCCGTTTGAGATGTTGGGCAGGCCGAGGGACGTGCATCACGCCCCGCAGCGCCAGGGCCTCACGTCTTTACGGCTCTCCCACTTTTGGACTGTTTCGAAATTTTGCCCGGAGGAAGGAAAGCTGGATTTTCGACTGTTTGCCGCTAATATGGAGACAAAGGCCTTGACAACAAGAAAGGGCCATCTTAAGGAGCGTGTTTAGTCTTGTAATAAGGCTTAAGATCTTTTTTTCTCTCAAGTAGAAAATTAGCTTGTCAATATTGCTTGCCCACTGACAAATCTTCAAATCTGTCAAACTTTCTCACCTCATTGGCAGTTTGTCTGATTTAGCAAAAATGTCATAGAACTACAATTTTATGTCACGGGATTGGCCGGCGGTGTGTGTCGCTGGGTAGATTTTGAGAATGCCGGGGGGAGCGTTTAGCTGTAGAGAAGGCATAGCCCAGTAAGAGAGGTATGCACGTACAGGGCTGGCTCCAGCCCGTGCACGCTGTGCCAAACACACACAGGGTAAATATTTGTATCTCAGTGGTCGACTCGCATCGCTGAGGTCGGGCGTCTGCGAGCTCTTGCTGTTTATAAACCTTTGTTGTTACAGTTGGGTTTTTGGCGAGAGAGGTACGAAACAGCATTCGGCTCCCCGAAGGATAGCAAGCTCCACTCACGGCCCGGCAGGAGTGTCAACTTCGCAAATTACGTGCACCTAGGTCTGCGGGGAAAAAAAACAAAAAACAACCGTAACCCCACCCTTCATCTGACAGAGACTAAACCATCTCCGGACGCGTATTTTCCAACACTCACAATAGAAAATAGATTCAGAATAAATTCTGTCCTTGTGTGGTCTGCTTTTTATCGCACTCATTTTTACTGGAATGCAAATGAGGGCGATGTTAAGAGCGTTATTAATTGTCATGTTTAATTGCAGGTTATTAACGCTGCCTGTATTGTCGCTGTTTGTAAACAGACTCGCAGGTACGGCGCTTTTAATCGCTCCGGAAACTTGCGCTGCCTGCGGGAGTCGGGCTCCTCGGATCAGATACATTTTACCAGGTGCTGATGGGAAGGGGGGTAAACGGCTCACTTTAATTCACCTGCTTTATTTAACAGCTGAAACACAGCCATTCTTAAACACACTCATGCTCGCGAGCCCTGTGGCTTAGCTACGGCACGACCGCTAACCTAATAAACAAGCCAAGAAGTATAGTTTTACTCTTTGGGTGATTGAAAAGCCACTTTAGAGCAGAACTGCCCGTTATATTGGATGCCTTCCAATATTTGTGTTGTTTGATGGTCGGGATATGTCAAAGAGGGTCCGCTCTCTTTCGGCATGACTGTTTTTGAGAGGCAATTCTCCACGCTTGTAATTACAAGTCATTAATTGATAACGTGGAAAAGCTGCATTGATCTGGTGTCAACCATAAGAGAACAGCACCTCACCCTTAATTACTCTTCAGTTCTGCAATGTCAAGTTTGGTTTCGGCGTGTGTCTGCGCCCGCTACACATCCAATGCGTCCTCCCCTTCAATTAACTGACCAATGGCTGCGAGGAAAGCAGACACAAAAATCAAACTGCTAAATAAATGTATTTCCAGTTAAATGCTGACAATGCGAGAAATTAAAATAAAAATTAATATAAAAGGTCCATTTTATACCAGCATATGTAAAATAATGAGTGAGATTCCATCTGTGTGAACGGAATACACGATTTAAAGTTGTCACCGATAAAAAATGCGGAAAATGTAAAAGAAAAAAAGGAAAAGCTATCTGCTTGAAATATATGTACTTGAACAATGCGAAATATTTTCTTATGTGGGGTGGGGGGTGGGGGACTTGGAGAAAAAAAGAGGGGAAAGAGACTAGTCTAGGATTGTGGGAATGTTGACTTTACTACAGGGCTTTTAGCGAGGCCATCGCGGTGAATTTCCTGAGCGGTTAAATCACGTAAGAGGAGCTGGGGAAGGCCAGCTTTATGCGCCAGAGACCGTTTCAGCCCCGGCTGTAACGGAGTTAATTTATGAAAATGCACAGAGTGCCCGTCAACGAAGCGATGACAGGGCGGACTTAACGCAGCAACAATAGAATTCCCTGAACACAAGAGACCCACGGCGGGGGGTCAACCCTGGCTGTCATCCGCGGACAGGTTATGAGGGAACGCCGCCCCTCAAACGCGCGTTACGCAGAAGGGAAACGACAGGCTTAAACGTGTGAACCGGGACACAATAGCGCCGTGAATTGCACTGTATTATAATAACCAGCTCTCCACAATTCACTCCGTATTTTAGTGTTCGTTCACATGCAGATGCTTCTCAAACTGTAATATAACCCCACAATTGGTCTTGTTATTTTGTCTTTATTGTCGCAATGAGATATTTTTTGTTTGTTTTTGACGACCTGTTTTAGAAATTCAGAGCTTCACTTACAACGGGGGGAATTACAATTAAATTGTGGGAGAACAATTCAAAGGGGGGATGCTTGCTTGATAGTCACAATAACGATAATAACTATAATCCGTGCTGCTAAAAAAAAATATACTGCATCGCAGTCCGTCAGCAAACATAATTAAAATAGTGGAATTCCAGGGAAGAATAACAATGACAGGAAATGAAACTTCCCATGTATTATGTGGAAGGTTGTGTAAATCGCACTCTGTTTTGAGTTGAATCTCAGAGTAGCTGTAGGAACAGGGCTCAAGCCTGCATTTGCACGGTCAGCCTGTAGATGGCGCTGCCTCCTGCGCTTCTATCCTCAGGTCCTCAGCTTCACAATGATCCCATTGTTTCCTGACCCCTCTGTTCACATAGCACATAGCCCCTCCTCCTACGGTCTCTCTCTCTCTCTCTCTCTCTCTCTCTCTCTCTCTCTCTCTCTCTCTCTCTCTCTCTCTCTCTCTCTCTCTCTCTCTCTCTCTCACGCACACTATCTCTGGCTCTCACCCCTGCATGTCGCATGTTCTATGTATGTTAATGTGCACCTCTGTGGAACTCCTGTCTCAGAGCGGTGAGATGCCCTGTTGATATGCGGCCAGGGACGGGGGGAGGGGTGGAGGAGGAGGGGGGGGGGGGGGCAGGAAGGTGGGGGGGCACGGCGCTATTCCCATGACATTCCCCAGCTTTGTAGAGCCAAGAAAAGTTTCTTCTCAGGAACACCTAATCCCTGGGCTTGGGCCAAGCACCACAATCGCTAAGCACAACTGACACAGGCCACTGGGGACACTTAAGAGCTTTAGGTGTGTCTCCCTCCGGCTGACCACAGCCGGGCAGGAGGCCGGGGCGACCAGACCAAAGAAAATAAATTATGTGGCCTGCAATTCCAGCCAATTATAAGGTATTCTGTTGCGCATTTGAAGAATTCGCCGGTTTTAACTCATTGCGTCCTGCGTTTTACGGTCGGCCAAAAAAAAATAAGCGCTGTCCTGAAAAAGGACTTCATTTAACCATATTGAACATCACGCTTCCCGCATTGTACCGGATTCACGTTATTCCCATAGTTTCTGCAGAGACGGCACGAACTTTGTGTCATCTTTAACCAATGCCCGCATAATACAATTTAAATTCCCCTATTTAAAAAAAGAAAAAAATAATTACATAATTACATACAATTCTCAAACTGTACATTGGGTAAAATAAGGAAACGAATAAAGGCTTCAGTTAATTGTGGCTTTGAGGAGACAAATATCATTATGAAGCTGCATTAATAAGCTTCTCTGCTTTGTTCTTTGTAATGCGTTTTTAAAATTGTGTTCCTTTTAACACACTGTAAATATACTGTATATGTTTTACATATGTATGTATCGTGCATCTTGTATATGTATCTTGAAGCTGCATCCTCAAAATTCCAGATGTTTCTCATCTAGACTGCATTTTATCTGTTATAAAATACCTGCAGATCGCATGTATTTTTGAGGTAACGGCAGCCAGTTCAGGTAGAAGACTAAATAAATCACTTCACGATGCTTTTTCCCCCCCGAAGTTGCACTGTTGTCACAAAGTGAGCGAAATAATGGTATCTTTCCAGTTTGTGAATCACATATTCATTTCATATACAGCGCACACAAATCTCAACTAAAGGATTAACTGTATCTAGTTATACGCTTCCGATAATTCTTATCTCTCTTCGGCTTCCCCAAAGCACTTCGGTTCACATTGACCTGTTTTTTTCAGACTTTATAATTGTACCTCTGTGATTTAATCATTTAACCATGTATAATCTAGCCCTTTTCTAATTCACCAAAGCCCCCTTTTCATTTGCAGATTTCAATGCCGCAAAACGACTTGTTTCAACTATTAAATTAGAGCGTGTTTATCCTTGCCGATTAAGCACAGCAGAAAGTTTATGGAAGCGGAGGGCAAAATACGAAAACGGATGTAGGAAGGTGAAGCTACGCTATTTTGCTAATTTGGAGCTAAATAGTTTACATCCAGGTCTTTAACGCGATACTCCGGCCGGTGACAAACAGCCGTTCTGAGACGTAGCAGGTACGGTTGTGATCGGGAGTTTACATCTGGACTGGCCGGGTTCGTGAAGCGCGTTTACATTGAGCAGGTAAACTGTGCGCAGCTGCCGTATCCTGTATGTGCTGGTGGTTTACACAGGGTAAACGCTACACTTCCCTCTTCTTAAACATCGTGTAAACTACAGGATACCGAGAGAGCAAACAGGAAAGGCAGGTTATTACCTTTGCCCCTACAAAGCTTAACATCATTCAAAAACCATTAAATATTTTGGAATATATACCTTTTATATATACCAATTATAATAATAGACAAAGAATCAAATGAGTCAGCGATGACTGAAAAATATGTTTACTTAAGTGATGGTCTTACTGTAAGAAACCCAAACAAGGCCACGCACGTGCAGATACATGATTCGCTTTGATTGGTAACGGGAGAAAGTGGGTTTAGGTCGGTACAGTACGTCTCTGATCGAACACCCTTCCTCTGAAGTGTGGGTTGTGATAAGGTACTTATCGGAGGATCGGAGTACCAGATATTGAGGGTACACATAACAGACTGTTAAGTGATGAAACTAGAAAAGGATCTCATTGGAGGGGCAGATTCTAGGTGGGTATGTTAGCCTATGTAACACCAGGGAGGGCTTGTAATGCTTCAAGGGCTTGTCCCTTATTTCATTTTTGCAATTTTTGTTATGCTTTGTCCTTGACTGCTATTCTGCGTACTCATTGGTGTGGGATGCTGTACAAATATACCCAGTATATTTTTATACTTATTAAGTCTGTTGCTGTAGCCTATCCACTTAGAGTTATGATGCGTTGTGTGTTCAGAGATGCTCTTCTGCGTAATGTGTGGTTATTTGCGTTACTGTCACCTTCCTGTCAGCTTTGACCAGTCTGGCCCTTCTCCTCTGACCTGTCTCATTAACAACACATTTCTGCCCACAGAACTGCTGCTCACTGGATGTTTTTAGTTTTTTGCAACATTCTCTGCTAACTCCAGAGACGTGCATGAAAATCCCAGGAGATCAGCAGTTTTTGAGATACTCTGTCTGGCACAAATAATCATTCCACGGTCAAAGTCACTTAGATCACATTTCTTCCCCATTCTGACATTTGGTCTTTAAAACATCTGAACCTCTTGACCATGTCTAAATGCTTGTATCCATTTAGTTGCTGCCACATGATTGGCTGATTAAATATTAAGCCTTAACAAGCTGGTGTACAGGTCTACCCAATGAAGTGCTCACTATATACTCTCACGAAAAGTGCCTAAAAAGTGCTTATTGTTAGGGCAGTACCCCGTAAGTACGTAAAATTGTACTCCTAGCTATAATTTAATAACTTAGTTATTTAGATGACACTTGAAGCCAAAGCAACCTATATTTGATAAGACAATACCCCCAGGAACAATGCAGGGTTAAGGGACTTGTACAAAGGCCCAGCAGCTGTGCAGATCTTATCGTGGCGACACCGGGGCATGAACCACCATCTAGCTAGCAATATGTAATTCATTTGTACCTTTTTTGCTTGGAACATGAACTCTTTTGTACCCAAAGAGGCCGTTACTCTCCTGGAAATGTGATCCGAGAAGGACAAAAATGTACCTCCACTGTCACAGTGTTGAAGGAAATGATTTGTGCCGTGTCTTTTGGTAGCTTTGTCTGGCTGTGTTTTCTGATGCATTGAGTGCACAGCACAGTGGAGAATGGGAGCGTAGCCTTGAAGAGTTAAACGTTTGTGCAACATGCCCTCAGTGACATACTGTAAGTGTTTGCAATGAGGGTATGCTTCTCTGCTGACACTTATGCACAAATATTATTACACAAATGCCGTTAGGGGCACATTCTGTTATTTTCCTAGACACAGTTACACCGTTACACGTGAAAATGTAGAGCACAGGACTGTTATTGACAGGAAAATGCATGACATATTTTCAGTTCATATTTGTCAAAAAATTAGTTCACATTTATGCATAAATTAACAGCAAGACTGCATGAAATCCGTGGCTCAAGGCTATAGCGCTTATGACAGAAGCCAGTTAGTGACATCAGAATGGTGCTTACATTCATGCAACATCAATCTTTCTTCATTATTTGTAGTCGCCTGCTTGTGCCTTTTTTAATTAAACTAACCATCAAAGAAAGATTTAATGAAATATTATTTGATCATTTACATATCACATATATAAAGGATATTCCATATACACTCACAGAGCACTTTATTAGGAACATTGTTACGTTATTACACCTACTTATTCATGTGATTATCTAATCAGCCAATTGTGTGGCAGCAGTGCAATGCATACAATCATGTAGATACGGGTCAGGAGCTTCAGTTAATGTTCACATCAACCATCAGAATGGGGAAAAATGTGATCTAAGTGACTTTGACCGTGGTGGCAGACAGGGTGGTTTGAGTATCTCAGAAACTGCAGATCTTCTGGGATTTTCACTCACTAGTCTCTAGTTTGCAGAGAATGTTGCAAAGAAAATACAATTTTTTAATGAGAGATGTCAGAGGAGAATGGCCAGACTGACAGGAAGCTGACAGGAAGGTGACAGAAACGCAAATGTCCACACATTACAACAGTGGTATGCAGAAGAGCATCTCTGAACACACAATGCATCATAACTCTAAGTGGATAGGCTACAGCAGCAGAAGTAAAAAAGAAAAGAAAAAGGCTAATAAATACCTAATAAAGTGCTCACTGAGTGTATAGCATGAAGTAAGAAAATAAAAAAGCAAACAATGTGCTTCAGGCTTTTAAGCAAGTTGTGGCTGTTACCTCTTCAGTCACAAGGATAGCAAATATTAAAGTTCTGATTCCCTCTCTCTATCTGTGTCACGCACACTCTCTCTCTCACACACAGACACACACACACACACACACACACACTCTCTCATACACACACACACACGCTATATGGCCCTGACACAACCTATCCCGTCGGCTCATTGATTGGGCAGGATTTCCCCACCCCTTTCACTCTTCAGTTTTCCTCTCAACATAAGTTATTCCACGTGTTCTGATGCTGTTTTTAGACTTTCTTCAGCTAAGGTGTGTCAAGGCATCCTTGTGTGCAGGAAGTGTCCAAACGTTGTTCCACTTCCTGTGAGGCCAAGGGGGCCCTCACATGAACACACACACTCGCACTCATACACACACACACAGACACACACTCTCTCATACACACACACAAAAGCATGAACATGAACATTCTTGGCCTTTGTGTGGAGGAGTCATGACCCTTTCCTTAGAAGCTGGACTGCACCTTGATGATGATCTTCTTTGGTCATTCTGGAGGTCACTAAATTGATTACTGTTAGGAGCATAAGACACTCTGTGTGGCATTTATGCTGAAACATTAAACCACACAACAGTACAGTAATATTTCGAATATTAATGCACTAATGCAATTCCAATGTTATGTTCAGAATCAGAAAATGTTGACTTTTGTTGCAAATCTTTGCGCGGATAGATACTCTTGTGAACATGCAGCATGCAGGGCACACACACACTCTCTGAAGTAAACGCACACAGATGCACACACACAGAAGCATGCATTAAACACACAGATGCACACACACACACACTCTGAAGTAAACGCACACAGATGCACACACACAGAAGCATGCATTAAACACACAGATGCACACACACACACACTCTGAAGTAAACGCACACAGATGCACACACACAGAAGCATGCATTAAACACACAGATGCACACACACACACACTCTGAAGTAAACGCACACAGATGCACACACACAGAAGCATGCATTAAACACACAGATGCACACACACACACAGAAGCATGCAGTAAACACACACAGATGCACACACACACACAGAAGCATGCAGTAAACACACACAGATGCACACACACACACAGAAGCATGCATTAAACACACAGATGCACACACACACACAGAAGCATGCAGTAAACACACACAGATGCACACACACACACAGAAGCATGCATTAAACACACAGATGCACACACACACACACAGAAGCATGCAGTAAACACACACAAATGCACAAAAGCACACACACTCAATTCACCAATCGACACAAACAGTATTTTTATCATTATCTGATTACACCAGGCTAGCTTGTGACACCATTCCACATAAGCGCAGCGGCAATTAGCATTACATCAGACCTCCCCTTCCAGAGCAGTTCACTTTTCCGTGGAAACAGAGAGGCGATGGTTCGGTGGCGTCCGCACGTTCCGTCAGAAGGGTGGTTGCTGGGCGTTTTCCTGCCCCCTCCTCGGGTTGCTCAAGGCTAAGGTGCTTCCTGTCCCTGTGCGGTGAGTCAGGCGGTCTGTGAGCGTGAGCTGCTCTGCACGGGAGAGAGAGCCCTTCCTGCTCCGTGCTGAATCACCAACGACACGCCGCGCCGCGGGGTTACGGTGTCAGGTGTCCTTACATCAGCCCCCGCGCCCCAACGCGCCCAGGAATAGGTAATCAGACCCCCGCCCGATTGCTCACTTCAGCCGCTCGCCGCTGACTAGACGATCCATTTAGCCTGCCACATGCCTTCACCATCACACAGGTGCATGGCTGCCAGGTCTGCTCGCCCTCCCGTTCTCCCTGTGCGAAATAAAAAACAGTAATGCAGCTGTCAAGGGTGGAATTACAGCTCAACTCTACATCCTGTGGGCCGCAGTGTCTGCAGTGCTACTCAACTCCACGTCCTGCAGTGCTACTCAACTCCACGTCCTGCAGTGTCTGCAGTGCTACTCAACTCCACGTCCTGCAGTGCTACTCAACTCCACGTCCTGCAGTGCCACTCAACTCCACGTCCTGCAGTGTCTGCAGTGCTACTCAACTCCACATCCTGCAGTGTCTGCAGTGCTACTCAACTCCACGTCCTGCAGTGTCTGCAGTGCTACTCAACTCCACGTCCTGCAGTGTCTGCAGTGCTACTCAACCCCACGTCCTGCAGTGCTACTCAACTCCACGTCCTGCAGTGTCTGCAGCGCTACTCAACTCCATGTCCTGCAGTGTCTGCAGTGCTACTCAACTCCACATCCTGCAGTGTCTGCAGTGCTACTCAACTCCACGTCCTGCAGTGTCTGCAGTGTTACTCAACTCCACGTCCTGCAGTGTCTGCAGTGTTACTCAACTCCACATCCTGCAGTGTCTGCAGTGCTACCCAACCCCACGTCCTGCAGTGTCTGCAGTGCTACTCAACTCCACGTCCTGCAGTGTCTGCAGTGCTACTCAACTCCACGTCCTGCAGTGTCTGCAGTGCTACTCAACTCCATGTCCTGCAGTGTCTGCAGTGCTACTCAACCCCACGTCCTGCAGTGTCTGCAGTGCTACTCAACTCCACGTCCTGCAGTGTCTGCAGTGCTACTCAACTCCACGTCCTGAGGGCCACAGTGTCTGCAGTGCTACTCAACTCCACGTCCTGCAGTGTCTGCAGTGCTACCCAACCCCACGTCCTGCAGTGTCTGCAGTGCTACCCAACCCCACGTCCTGCAGTGTCTGCAGTGCTACTCAACTCCACGTCCTGCAGTGTCTGCAGTGCTACTCAACTCCACGTCCTGCAGTGTCTGCAGTGCTACTCAACTCCATGTCCTGCAGTGTCTGCAGTGCTACTCAACTCCACGTCCTGCAGTGTCTGCAGTGCTACTCAACTCCACGTCCTGCAGTGTCTGCAGTGCTACCCAACCCCACGTCCTGCAGTGTCTGCAGTGCTACTCAACTACACTTCGGCCCACAGGACGTGGAGTTGAGTAGCACTACAGACACTGTGGCCCGCAGGATGTGGAGTTGAGTAGCACTGAATTAGTCTTCTTTGAAAAGGGTACCTTGCTATGGAGGGATTTTGGGATGGGGTTTGGGTTTTTACTCTTAGGCTGAGATTTTTTTGGATGAAGTGCATCGGTCATTTCCAGGATCTGTTTGATCTAAAAGGTTTGTCAATTTAATAACGGAAGTGTCAAGTGAAGTAAAAAGACTGGGCAATATAAGTGTGGGCAGGAAATCAAAGAATGAGAATAGGAAACAGTAGAATATGAAAACGTGAAAGAAGGAGTATAACAATGAGCTTCTTTAGCTGTCGTACAACAAGACTGACCGTCACATGATGTTGCTTAACTCCACATATGTAAAATACAGTATACTGAATATTGGACATTTTTAAATGAAACGGCGTTCCACATATCACCATCCATGACACATATGTCCATGTGTCCAAACAGCCATTTTAGCCATAACAACATGATCCTGAAAGTACTGAAAATGACAATTTGAGGATTAGGAGTGACACAGAGGTCTTGTACCAGATTCATTTCTCCTGCTGGATCCGTGTGCCTACCTTGGTTTCACACACACTCTCCCAACACCGCGAGCAGGTTTCCCAAATTAAAAAGCCACCTAATCCCAGGGTCCTGTCTTGGCCCAGGGAATATTCTCATTGTGTTTGTTTTATTATTCACATTATTTATTCATGTGTCCATGGAATTACGCCTCGGAAAAAGCCATTCCAAAAGTATTTCATAAGAGCCAAGTGCAATACAGTCTATGAATTTCCTCATTTGTATTCAGCTGTACAATACAATCTCTCTCTCTCACACACACACACACACACACACACACACACACATACACATGCACACAGCTTGTCGTGCAGAAACCAGAGTTTTGATGATGTAATGACATCGCTGCCCCTGTCGCGGGTTTTCCGAGGAGGAGGGGTGTGACGTGAGGATATGGAACGCTGTGCTTCCAGGGCATTACACCACACTGCTGGCACTGCGTTTGGAATTCCCCTTTTCCTTTTTTTTCTGATTCGGCAAAATGAGGGATCCTAAAATGTGAAAGCCAATGGTTATGAGAGACCTGGCTTCCAAGATAACAAAATGTTTCTGTGTGCTACAGCACATACATACACTCAGTGAGCACTTTATTAGGTATTTGTTAGACTTGTTTTTTAGACTTCTACTGCTGTAGCCTATCCACTGAGAGTTATGAGGCACTGTGTGTTTAGAGATGCTCTTCTGCATACCACTGTTGTAATGCGTGGTCATTTGTGTTACTGTCACCTTCCTGTCAGCTTCGACCAATCTGGCCATTCTCTCATATCTCTCATTCACGACACATTTCTGCCTGCAGAATTTCTGCTCACTGGATGTTTTTTGTTTTTCGCACCATTCTCTGCAAACTCTAGAGACTAGTGTGAAAATCCCAGGAGATCAGCAGTTTCTGAGATATTCAAACCACCCTGTCTGGCACCAACAATCATTCCACAATCAAAGTCACTTAGCTGACATTTCTTCCGCATTCTGACATTTGGTCTGAAAAACAGCTGAACCTCTGCATGATTTTATGCATTGAGTTGCTGCCACATGATTGGCTGATTAAATATCTGCATTAACAAGCTGGTGTACAGGTCTACCTGTAGACGCCTGTGGAAGGTTGTTTCCTTACAGATCAAAAGCAGAATGACTCACCACGACTGAGAGAGAACGGGCTGTGTGCAGTGTTGTGTGTTAAAGACAGATGTGTGTCATAAGGGAGTGTATACCAGGTGTGTGCAGTGTTGTGTGTTAAAGACAGACGTGTGAGTCATACAGAGCATATACCAGGTGTGTGCAGTGTTGTGTGTTAAAGACAGATGTGAGTCATAAGGGAGTGTATACCAGGTGTGTGCAGTGTTGTGTGTTAAAGACAGATGTGAGTCATAAGGGAGTGTATACCAGGTGTGTGCAGTGTTGTGTGTTAAAGACAGATGTGTGTCATACAGAGTGTATACCAGGTGTGTGCAGTGTTGTGTGTTAAAGACAGATGTGTGTCATACAGAGTGTATACCAGGTGTGTGCAGTGTTGTGTGTTAAATACAGACGTGTGTGTCATACAGAGCGTATACCAGGTGTGTGCAGTGTTGTGTGTTAAATACAGACGTGTGAGTCATACAGAGTGTATACCAGGTGTGTGCAGTGTTGTGTGTTAAAGACAGACGTGTGAGTCATACAGAGTGTATACCAGGTGTGTGCAGTGCTGTGTGTTAAAGACAGACGTGTGTGTCATACAGAGTGTATACCAGGTTTGTTCAGTGTTGTGTGTTAAAGACAGACGTGTGTGTCATACAGAGTGTATACCAGGTGTGTGCAGTGTTGTGTGTTAAAGACAGACGTGTGAGTCATACAGAGTGTATACCAGGTGTGTGCAGTGTTGTGTGTTAAAGACAGACGTGTGTCATACAGAGTGTATACCAGGTGTGTGCAGTGTTGTGTGTTAAAGACAGACGTGTGTCATACAGAGTGTATACCAGGTGTGTGCAGTGCTGTGTGTTAAAGACAGACGTGTGTCATACAGAGTGTATACCAGGTGTGTGCAGTGCTGTGTGTTAAAGACAGATGTGAGTCATAAGGGAGTGTATACCAGGTGTGTGTAGTGTTGTGTGTTAAAGACAGATGTGTGTCATACAGAGTGTATACCAGGTGTGTGCAGTGTTGTGTGTTAAAGACAGATGTGTGTCATACAGAGTGTATACCAGGTGTGTGCAGTGCTGTGTGTTAAAGACAGACGTGTGAGTCATACAGAGTGTATACCAGGTGTGTGCAGTGTTGTGTGTTAAAGACAGATGTGTGTCATACAGAGTGTATACCAGGTTTGTTCAGTGTTGTGTGTTAAAGACAGACGTGAGTCATAAGGGAGTGTATACCAGGTGTGTGCAGTGCTGTGTGTTAAAGACAGATGTGAGTCATACAGAGTGTATACCAGGTGTGTGCAGTGTTGTGTGTTAAAGACAGATGTGTGTCATACAGAGTGTATACCAGGTGTGTGCAGTGCTGTGTGTTAAAGACAGATGTGTGTCATACAGAGTGTATACCAGGTGTGTGCAGTGTTGTGTGTTAAAGACAGATGTGTGTCATACAGAGTGTATACCAGGTGTGTGCAGTGTTGTGTGTTAAAGACAGATGTGTGTCATACAGAGTGTATACCAGGTGTGTGTAGTGTTGTGTGTTAAATACAGACGTGTGTGTCATAAGGGAGTGTATACCAGGTGTGTGCAGTGCTGTGATGTTTCTGAGCTGAGAGTGCTGCTCTGTGTGTGTGTGTGTGTGTGTGTGAGTAGCAGTCCTCCCCGAGTCCGGTCTGGATGTTTCTAAGCTGAGACAGTTCTCAGTGCTGCTCTGTGTTTGTGTGTGTGTGTGTGTGAGTAGCAGTGCTGTTTCTCAGTGTTTAGTGTGCTGCTGAGTGTGTATGTGTGTGTGAGAATGTGTGAGTGTGTGTGTGAGTATCAGTGCTGTTTCTCAGTGTTTAGAGTGCTGCTCTGTGTGTGTGAGTGTGTGTGAGTGTGTGAGTGTGTGCGTGCGTGAGTGTGTGCGTGCGTGTGTGCGTATGTGCGCGTGTGTGTGTGTGTGTGTGTGTGTGTGTGAGTGTGTGAGTATCAGTGCTGTTTCTCAGTGTTTAGAGTGCTGTGTGTGTGTGTGTGTGTGTGTGTGTGTGAGTGTGTGTGTGTGTGTGTATCAGTGCTGTTTCTCAGTGTTTAGAGTGCTGCTCTGTGTGTGTGAGTGTGTGTGAGTGTGTGAGTGTGTGCGTGCGTGAGTGTGTGCGTGCGTGTGTGCGTATGTGCGCGTGTGTGTGTGTGTGTGTGTGTGTGTGTGTGTGTGAGTGTGTGAATATCAGTGCTGTTTCTCAGTGTTTAGAGTGCTACTCTGCGGCCTTGTCCGTGTGTGAGTAGTTTTCCTCCCTGCCTCTGGACTGCTCATGTTCTTTAAGCGAGGCTCTTTTGTCTGAAGCTGTGAATAGCCTCTCCTTTCTCTGTCTGTCAGACGTGCTGCTCCACATGCTCTGGTGCACACGCATCTCAGCGCTGATCCAGGACCAGGCCTCAAAGCCTGACAGGTTATTGTTTTAGCCCCTCCCCCCCAACCCCCACAATACCACACCCCCCATTCATCCCCATCCTCAGCATACATGTATACACACACACACACACACGCACACACACACAGACACACACAAACTCACCCCCAAACACAGACATGCATGTACACACACACACACACACACATACACACTCAAACGCAGACACACACAAACTCACACCCAAACACAGACACAGGAACACACAAAATAAGGCACTGAACAGAACCTTGGAGCGGTGGCTTTACCTCCTTGCCTGAGTGACTTCAGCAGAACATAATGTGAACAGTTAGTGGCAGAGGAGGTGAGGCTAAATGCACATTAAACGTGTTTTTAGAGCGTGTTCATTTCTGCCTGATGTTTACACAAGACTTCCCGTACTGTAGTCCTCCCAAGTAGCAGCCGCCTGACACGGTCTGACCTCTCCCAGTGCTCCGGCGGAACCTATTGCAGCCTGGGCCAATTTCAGCAGTGGGAGGTTGTTAGCGCGGCCTGTATTTATGAATTTCAATTTAGGGCGTGAGAGGTAAATGCGGGGTGGGAAATTCAAGAAAAAGAGCAACAATCAAAAGCCGTCCGATTCCTGCTTTAACCCTAATGTCAAATAAAACTGAAGGAATCCACCACCCCCCCCTCCATGTTACCTTACACGTGTTTCTGGAGTTCGGCGTGTAAGGAGGGTTCGGCAGGGGGTGGGGTGGGGGGGGGGGGTAGCGTGTGTCATGGAGCAGACAGGTTTTATTTGACATTATCTCCGCCTCTCTCGCGAAGCTTAGCTGAAAGTTTCATCGGCTTTTTGTCACGGGGAAATTATGAAAGTGTCAGCATCTCGCCGTGCCTCATTCAGAAGTGATCCTCCATTTGAGCAGGGCACATTTTCATGCAAATACAGTGCCACAATTTCCAGCCCCCTAATAGCTTCTTACAAATGATATGCCATTACAACGAGGTTTATTTAAACAAATTTAATACGTCTTTAATCAAGCTGCAGAACGCTTTCAAAGGTCACACACCAAATCAGGCTGGTCCGGATATAGCCTATCAGAGTATTAGCTTAAGGGGGAGGGAGAATTATTTCTTAGACAAGTCATTTTAAGCAAATCTTTATTTACATTTTTATTCAGTTATTAAATTTTATTTCATCACAAATAGGCAACATTCCCTCCCCTCCCTTCCCCCCGCACACACACACACACACACACACACACACACTCCCATATTTGCTTATGAAGTCATCTTGCCCGGTGCTAAATTTGAATGGAGACTGAGGCACAGACCTTGATCTGCTGTTGAGGACACAGGCTGCTACATCCTGGGCTAGCGACGAATAAAGCCGTCACATTTTACAGTGCATTTATTAGCGGTTTGATGCCTCCGTCTGAACGATGTACACATGCTCCTGCAGCCCAATGCGGAGGGGCCCATGGTCTGTGCACCTGTAAGACAGGGCAGAGGCAGCAGCTTAGCTTAGCATGTACATACACTGTACACATACAGCTCTGTGCACCTGTTAGACAGGGCAGAGGCAGCAGCTTAGCTTAGCACGTACATACACTGTACACATACAGCTCTGTGCACCTGTTAGACAGGGCAGAGGCAGCAGCTTAGCTTAGCACGTACATACACTGTACACACAGCTCTGTGCACCTGTTAGACAGGGCAGAGGCAGCAGCTTAGCTTAGCACGTACATACACTGTACACACAGCTCTGTGCACCTGTTAGACAGGGCAGAGGCAGCAGCTTAGCTTAGCATGTACATACACTGTACACACAGCTCTGTGCACCTGTAAGACAGGGCAGAGGCAGCAGCTTAGCTTAGCACGTACATACACTGTACACACAGCTCTGTGCACCTGTTAGACAGGGCAGAGGCAGCAGCTTAGCTTAGCACGTACATACACTGTACACACAGCTCTGTGCACCTGTTAGACAGGGCAGAGGTAGCAGCTTAGCTTAGCACGTACATACACTGTACACACAGCTCTGTGCACCTGTTAGACAGGGCAGAGGCAGCAGCTTAGCTTAGCACGTACATACACTGTACACACAGCTCTGTGCACCTGTTAGACAGGGCAGAGGCAGCAGCTTAGCTTAGCACGTACATACACTGTACACACAGCTCTGTGCACCTGTAAGACAGGGCAGAGGCAGCAGCTTAGCTTAGCATGTACATACACTGTACACATACAGCTCTGTGCACCTGTAAGACAGGGCAGAGGCAGCAGCTTAGCTAACGTACACTGTACACACAGCTCTGTGCACCTGTTAGACAGGGCAGAGGCAGCAGCTTAGCTTAGCACGTACGTACACTGTACACACACAGCTCTGTGCACCTGTTAGACAGGGCAGAGGTAGCAGCTTAGCTTAGCACGTACATGCACTGTACACATACAGCTCTGTGCACCTGTAAGACAGGGCAGAGGCAGCAGCTTAGCTTAGCACGTACATACACTGTACACACAGCTCTGTGCACCTGTTAGACAGGGCAGAGGCAGCAGCTTAGCTAACGTACACTGTACACATATACCGCACAGGCTGGGGATAAGATACGTCCATCCTCTAGATAAGAACGAGGTGCATTCTGATCAGATGTTTTGTTAATAATGCAATTTGAGCAAATGGTTTTACCATTTTACCATATCATTCATTTTATTTTAGTCGAGGTACCAGTTCAGTGCTCTTGTTTAAAAAAAAAAGTGATCTCTGTTTATTTTTTGCACATGAAAAAATTTACAGGACTGCTGAACTGTATTACTGAGGGGAAAATATATTATGTTAATAAACATAAAGAGGATACTATAACATTAACTGTATGTATAAGTAACACAGAATAGGAATAGGATAGGAGTTGAAACGCTGTTCAACAGCGGTTTCGTTTAATCTCTTGATGGCTGCGATGCTATTCTTATCCACAGTGCGAACAGTGAGGGTCCGCTTTCATGACTGTGCAAGTCTTAAACAAAATTAATTTCTAATAATTTAGTTTCCATTTGCTACTAGCAAAGGCCAGAGGAGACAGGAGACAGAGAGTAATGTCCTCATTTAGTGTATCCTGTGAAACATAATTACCCAGGTTAACACTTGTAAAGGTAACAGTTGCCAAAACTGAATTTAAGGTCTGGGCATAATTAATTGTGTTTAGTTTGATGATCGTTAAAGCCAGGAACTTTAAAATGTAGAGCTTTTTGTGCGTTTACTGTAAGGTGAAGAATATGTGAGATAATTATTGTTTAATATATACAGAGAGATATGGTCAACCCCTTAGGGTGCACAACCTGATCTGTAAACTCCAAGGTCTGGAGAGAGCAAGTCTGTGTCTGTACAGGGATCATCAGCACGGTGTGCTGATCAATGTAGTCCCTATTATCAACACATCCACAGGTAATGCAAGCATTCTAATAGCAGGGAAACAAAGTATATGATGTATATATGTATAAGGGCGGCCAGTAGCGGCCTGTAGCGTAGTGGTTAAGGTTAAGGTGGTTAAGGTAAATGACTGGGAGACGCAAGGTCGGTGTAGCCACAATAAGATCCGCACAGCCGTTGGGCCCTTGAGCAAGGCGCTTAACCCTGCATTGCTCCAGGGGAGGATTGTCTCCTGCTTAGTCTAATCAACTGTATGTCGCTCTGGATAAAAGCGTCTGCCAAATGCCTGTAATGTAATGTAATGTAATGTAATGTATGCAGCAACTGAACTAACAAGGAAGTTAAGACAAATACACACACACGCACACATACACACACTGCAGAGGTGTTATTGCAGTGACTAAGATAGACACAGACATACTAAGTGTAATACAAATACTGTTTATCTGTGTTTTTTATTATCAACAATTAAGTGTGAAATTGTAGGAAAAGATTCTTAAGAATACTGAATAAATATACAAACTTATTTGGTTTGTAATTATATTTTCCTGTTGATGGACAGGGCGGCACGGATGGTGCAGTGGGTAGCACTGCCGCCTCACAGCAAGGAGGTCCTGGGTTCGAATCCCCGTCGGCCGGGGCCTCTCTGTGCGGAGTTTGCATGTTCTCCCCGTGTCTGCGTGGGTTTCCTCCGGGTACTCCGGTTTCCTCCCACAGTCCAAAGACATGCACGTTAGGCTGATTGGAGAGTCTAAATTGCCCGTAGGTATGAGTGTGTGAGTGAATGGTGTGTGTGCCCTGAGATAGACTGGCGACCTGTCCAGGGTGTATTCCTGCCTTTCGCCCAATGTATGCTGGGATAGGCTCCAGCCCCCCTGCGACCCTGATCAGGATAAGCGGGTTCAGATAATGGATGGATGGATGGATGTTGATGGACAAAACTTTGCTAAAACAGGCAAACCCATTCAAAATACACATTTTGAATTCATTGACTAAATTCATGTTCAAAAACAGCCATAAAACAAGTAGCAACAGCGTGTGTGTGCTTTCATTGGCTGTCATTAAACATGCTATTTTTGATAATACTGGAAACGACATGAGGAATTACACTTCAGAAGCCCGACCCAGATGATAATTTGACGATAGAATAACCAGGTTATTATTTTATTGTCATTTTTATTATTGTTTCTTAATGTGTTTCCTCATGCATGCATTGCGCCTGAGCAAAAGTTTCCAAGCAGTTAGCCTAAAATGGGTCCCACTAAGCTTGACTGCTCTGGGAGGGGTAGCAGAGCGTCTTAATTCCAGGTTAACCCTTTCGGCGCTAATGTCTTTCTTGGGGTGGCATTTACACAAAATGAATTGCTTGCTTAGACACAGTTAACTAAATAAAAGGCAGCAGGAGCGGATAGTATGAAAAATGGATTTTCATTACTGTTTCATTGATTCGGGTAAATAAGGGCCTGGGGCCCACGCCGCAGAGCTAGCGGTACGCTAATAATTTAATCTAAGGTGACACAGACCAAAATGTATGTGGACAAAAATCATCCTTGAATATTAAACAAGGGCCCCAAGACAACGGGGAAAGAAGTGTTAGCGGGTGCATTTAAATGTATGCAGATTGCTGTCTAACCTATTTAAAAACAGAAATTAAAGATTCTTGTCATAAATCACATTTGCTGCCATGGATATGCCTTGTTATGTTGGCGTTAAACGGCAACCTGAAAGGTTAAAGCGCTCGGTGCATTAAATCGTACAGGGATAATTAATACTTTTCTTGTGGCTATTTATAAAAAAAAAAGAGAAAGGAAATAGAGTCAGCTGAACTGTGACAACACAGTAATTTTAGGAGCTGAAACCGAACCAAAGAGAGAGCTGACAAAAGACCAGGGCAGGTTCCGTGCAGCACACGGCACTGATAACAGAAATACAATAACTAAACTCACTGTATAACCCAGGGCTTCACAAATTATTTTCTGATGTGACCCCAAATGAGTGTTCACAAATTTACACAACCCCAACACCGCACCCACATCTTGTGCCAAACAACACCCTTTAGCCACGACTACACTGGACTGTCATGTCCACAACTGTCATGATCCTGAGTTTTGTCTGTTAGTTTATTTTGTTATTCTTGTTAATTTATTATTTTTCATATCCTTGTCTGGTTTTCTGTTTACATTCATAATTCATTGCACTTGTATTCCCCTGTGATATCTGTGTCTTTATGTAGTTCTGAGCCCTGTCTGCGTGATTCACTATTCGGGTGTTTTCTGAATTTTCTGGTTTCCCACGATTCCTTCTCAGTCTTGCTTTTCTTACTTCCTGCTTTCTCTCCATTCATGTTTGTAGATGTGCACTAATATACTAAACATAGAATTTGTACAGTATTAATTATATTAACACACTAATATGTTTGTCTAACTAACAAACTAACATTCACTAGGTATTCACTGCGTATTTGTAATTTAATCACATAACTTACAGACTAACTCTCTACTTCTATACTGCTCTATAACTCCGCCTCCCTGTTTCTATCTCTAATTGCTTGCCTTGATTCAGCGAAGTGTTCGCACCTGCTCTCCACCATCACTACATTCCTTCACTCTGCAATTGTCTACTCCACAGGTGTCAAACTCCAGTCCTGGAGGGCCGTAGTGTCTGCTGGTTTTTGGGGTGTTCTGGGTTCATTCAAGTGATTGATTGGTTCAAGTATCCACACGTCTTGTTCTCAAGGCCTTAATTGCCCTTAATTGGCAGCTGATTGAAAGGAAACCACGAAAACCCGCAGACACTGCGGCCCCCTGGGGATTCAGTTTGACACCCCTGGTCTACTCCCTAGTCCGGAGCCGTTTGTATTACGTGTGTCTATGTGAATCCAGTCCTGCGTTTTCGTTCCTCCAGTCCTGCGTTTTCGTTCCTCCCTCGTCATTGCATGATTGCCCTTTCATGTGTCTCACCTGGTGTTTATTTGTTAGACCGCCCTCACTCCAATGCCCCGCCTAGGTTGTCTCATGCCCCTGTGTATTTATACCTGTCCTTTTCAGTTGCTCTTCGCTAGTTCGTCTCCTCCTGATTTTGAGTTCCGAGCCCTTGAGTTCTACTCCCCCCTTGTTCTGGCCCTCTCTTTCCCGTACCTTTGCCTGTGTGGCATTCTGTCTTGTTTCGCAGTTTTGGATTTTTCCAGTTTTTGACTCCTGCCTGGCTCTTCTCAGAATCTGCTCCTGCATTGTGATCTCTGTACCTCTGCCCTGTTTGGACTGACCTTCCTTTTAACTTTGGCTGTTTTTGATTACACTCTGTCTGCCCCTTCATCTGCCTTTATTAGACCTGCCATTTTCTCATAACCTGCTATTGCATCCTCTGTCCCTCCACACGCGACAACAACCTCTCCTGCCTCATTGCTTCATGATAGTTGGGCTGTTATAATGGAAAACATAGTAGTGGCCTACATTCACATATTTTAAAGAGACCAAAATTACATTGTATCCTTTTTAAAGATTTTCAGATTTTCATCCTGAAATTGAGCGACCCAACATGGGGTCCTGACTCACAGTTCCGGAACCCCTGGTAATAATTTCCACAGGTTTTGACTGTAAATCACTGTGACCAAGGCATGGAGAGGGGCTTCATAGGGTGGATTGTCGCTAAGGGGGGTTTAAGGGTTCAGGGTTCACGGGATGGGGTTTGGGGGTTCAGGGTTCACGGGATGGGGTTTGGGGATTCAGGGTTCATGGGGAGGGGTATTGGGCAGGCCTTTATGGATTCAGTAGATTTCAGCCAGTAAACCTCCTGACTGATCATGTTTCCATGTGGATGAATGTGGGACTTGATCCAGCTTAGACTATGGCTCCAGCCTGCTTTACTAATCAGACCCCACTAAGCAGGCTGGTCTATTTCAGAGCTGTTGACCTCTCACCTGCTACCTTTATAAGCGAGACTTCAAATAAACACGGGCCTTGATTCAGACACTGCCCTGCCCGCATTGGATCGTGTCGGTGCAGGACTGTCTCTTTAAGCCAGGGCCGTCAAACTCCAGTCCTGGAGGGCCGCTGTGTCTGCTGGTTTTTGGTGTATTTCAGCACAAGAGATGAATTTCATTGGCTAAAGAGTCCACCTTGTTCTCAAGGCTTTAATTGGCCGCTGATTGAAAGGAAACCACAAATACCAGCAGACACTGTGACCCTCCAGGACTGGAGTATGACAGCCCTGGTTTAAACCAGCATGGAAGTGTGGCAGCCCTCAGATTAGCAACCTGTAGCCTAGTGGTGTAACATACATGACTGGGACCCGGAAGGTTGGTGGTTCAAGCCTCGGTGTAGCCATGATAAGATCTGCACAGCTGTTTGGCCCTTGAACAAGGCCCTTAACCCCATATTACTCCAGGGCAGATTGTCTCCTGCTTAGTCACTTTGGATAACAGCTTTTGCTAAATAACACATTATTATTATTAAATTATTATTAGCGTTAGCCCTCTGTATGCAGCCGTACAGACAGGGGATAAGAGCCGTTCAGCAGTGTGTGTGTGTGTGTGTGTGTGTGTGTGTATGTGGGTGCATGCACGTTTTATCCTGCATGTAGTATTTTACTCAGTCATGGTACATCAAATGGCCATTTCAAATATTCGCTTCAATGTTTTTATACAGTTTCCCTTCAGGTTCGTTCAGGGCGTTTCTGTGCGTCCACATTAGCTCCGGTCCAGCAGCAGCTCTGGCTTGCGGCCTCCACGGCATTACCAGAACACGCCGGGCGACGGTGTCGTTAAAGCCATGAGGAGAGCGATGTGTGAGCCACGTTCCTTCCGCTCTTCCGCTCTTCCGCAGCCGCTCCCGTCTCCGCCGGCGCCCTGTCCGGAACGTGCCGGCGTTCCGCTTTAATAAGGGCTGTTCATTATTCCTGCCGCCAAGGCCTCAGACGTGCCTTCCTCTCCTTCTTCTGGGGAAAAAAAACGACGAACAAAAGAATGACATGGTTAAAACAGTGAAATAAACAGTGCGACAGTGCTCCAGGTCTAATCTGCGACCTCTCACGAGGAAGAGATTGGGATTAACCCGGCACACACAAGGCACAGGACTGCACTGTTGGAAAAAACCCTCGCGATGGTCTGGGGGATATTAAACCAGAGAACCATCTGCTATTTCTGTCTCCCCTCTCACGTTTCTTTCTGTGTGTTTGTTTGTCATTTTGTTTCCTTTTTTGATATGCGGTTTGATGCACATGCGATCCATTGTGGCTCTAGTGCACGCTTATGAGCTGAATTAGCTAAGCAGTCCTGCTAGGGCCGAGCAGTACTGCCGTAATCACAGTGCTGTCAAGGCCGATTTGGGCAGAGATCAGGTTAGCATGAGGACAGGGATATAGGCCTCCCCTAGCACGAGTTTTGTCTGTACTGTAATACAATCTTCACAGCGCCCTTACCGACAAGGTGATGTAAATGAACTTCCACTCCACTGTAATAGGAATCGAAAAATGTCAGCGCATTTCTGCTTCATAACTAGTTGACTTTGCAGCAATAATGGGATATAATAGAGCACCATTTATTCCAGACGTCCACGGAAATTCCAATTATGAAAGCCATAACATTAGAGGGGGAAAATCCTCAGGTGTCTTTTACCCATTTTATGTCCTTTTAATGGTCAGACGGCGATGAACATAACCAAGTACTAAAGTATGACATTATACGTTCAGTAATTCATATTCATGGGCCTTTGTCTTCTGTCAGCTCAGCTCAACCTGAAGGGATGTGTGCTAAGCCGATTATTTTATCTATTACAAGCATAGCGTCACGTTTATATGTACCCTGTCAGTAACAGTTTTGAAACCGTAGCCCTTTATAGTTGGGTACTCTTGAGAATTTAGTAGTGAATCTTGATGAAAGTTATCCAGACACAAAGTGTTTGAGTCAAATAATCAATTAATCTCAGCTAAGTACACGAATGATTCAGCTCTCCGCACACAGGAATGTGAATACATGAAAAAGAAACGCAGGTCCTCCATTTAATCTGGGGCGGCTAATGTCAACAGGTTCTCCTTTTGTTCAGAATACATTTGAAATAAAACACAAACGTCTATCGCATTTGTAAATCAGGCTCAAGTGTCCAGTAAACAACTGCCTTGGATAAAGGGCAGGGTTTCCACTGCTATAGCCTCCTGTTTCTTTATGGCCATAGCTACTCTGGCCAAAATATTCCCCAAATGCCTTTTGAGTTAATAACCAAATAATGTGATGGAGCAGAGTGACAGAGAGCTCGTTCTTCTGTCTGATGTAATCACACGTCCGTGTGAACCATGCAGATTTACAGCGCTCATAACTAACGCGTTAAACCACTCCTGAACTCACACGACCCAAATAAGACACAGGCACAAAAAGCCTGATGAATTCTAGTGATAACAACAAGGAATATGCCTTTCCTCTTCCGAGTGAGAGGTCACATTATCAGGTTATTTTCTTAAGGTCTTTACTTAAGTGTTTTGCACAGAAAACTCACTATTTGTTGATTATTCAGGACAATTAGCAAAGATAAATACTGGGTAAATGTTTTCCTGCTGTAGCGAGTAGAGGTAGCCTCTGGCCATGCTATAATTATTCCTAATAACAAATGAAATCATTACCCAGCTCTCCTCCCTTCTCATCAGGATTTGGAAATGACCTGTTCGGCCCAAATGAACTCAAAGCTTGAGCTCCCTCTCTTTTTCCTTCTTTAAACATTTTTAAATTAAGCAGTTTATTTGTCTTTAGCGCCATAATATGCTCATAAAAGCCTTAATTCTTTGGGCATAATTTGTTTCTCATTAGTCTCTCAGTTTAATAACAGCTGTGTATATTTTCCAATAGACAGCTCCATGCAAAAAGATCGCTCTGATTTCTATTATTGAACATACCTTGTTTGTGATTTGAGATACACGTCACACACTAACTTTTCACAAGAGAATCTAGAAACACTAACACTAACATGAGTTAGTGCCAGAATCATATTGCTTAATATCAAATGTACCATGTACCTGCATGTGAATTTCACAGTATTGTTTTAGTTTCTAAAACAAAACCATCAGACGTTGGTAACACTAGCCAGTGGCTAACTAATGCCATTCTATCATTTAGATCAACTACTGTTTGTCAGTGGAGTCCGTTGGTAACTTTAGCCTGGTTCCAAAGACTTACATACATGCGTCCACTGGACTTGTTGTTTGAGTGTCTTTCTGAACAGCAAATGTTCATTATTGCCAACCAGACAGCAGACTGTGAATGGTATGGCCAGAATGTAGGCTTAATAATGAATGGTTTGGGAAAGATTTTTTTTTGTCTCATTGTTTGATTTTTATGATGGATGGCTGCACTGTACAACTACCTGATCAATCTGTTAAACAGAGGCTGAACTAGGTTTTGTTTTCTATGTCAAATAATTACCCATATTACTTTCTTACACAGCATGGGCATAGAATCTGTGCCCTAGATTCCCGATGGAGGAGCTTAATAATGAAAAATGATAAGATTTTACAGCTACTGTAAACCAAAGGTAAAACTTTATAACCCTAAATTTCATATTTTAATAATGAATAGTTTGAACACTATCATAATATCATAATCAAACCTTTTTGAGATAGCAATCACTGGGTTAGGGACAGAAATATAACAGTTTAATGCAAAGGTTTGTGGTTTGATTGTTTATTTTTTATTTCATACTGCGAAAGGGCAAAATTCCCAACAAAATCTTTTAATGCCATCTTTCTGTGCTTTGCAAAACATTTCCAGAAATATTTGCTCATTTTTATGAAATAATACCTTGATGTGTAGCTCTGATTATGTGCTTTAACATGCGATGAAACAACATTTGAAAGTAACATTTTGAAACATGCGTCCAGAGTGTGTTTTGTCACAGTTGAAAAGAGCGGAAGTCTAGCAGCATGGTTTTAAAGCTGAATGCGTATTAAGGCTGAGGTGAAGTCTTACCTTCCTCAAAAGTGGGAGCCACATCTGCACAAACAGTGGAGGAAACCATTGAGTCATCTGTATTTTCTATTGCCCCAGCGCTTTTTTCTGAAACCTTTACCAAGAAGACCAGAAATATGTGACCGTTCATCCTCTCCTTGGATGGACTTCTTCCTTTTTTCACTCTGATAACCGTCACAGAGGGGAACTTCAGGTTCACGGTTGCTAGACTGTAGCATGTTACAACATACCACTTTAGATGGCTGTTTAATATATGCTTGCTGATCACTTTATTAGGAACAACTACATATTCATGCAATTATCTATTCAGCTAATGGCAGCAGTGCAATGCATACAATCATGCAGATACGGGTCAGGAGCTTCAGTTAATGTTCACATCAACCATCAGAATGGGGAGAAAATGTGATCTCAATGACTTTGACCGTGGAATAATTGTTGGTGCCAGACAAGGTGGCTTGAGTATCTCACAAACTGCTGGTCTGGGATTTTAGTCTCTAGAGTTTGCAGAGAATGGTGTGAAAAAATTGTGTATAATGAGAGAGGTCAGTAACGCAAATAGCCATACATTATGTCTAAAAAATGAGTCTAAAAAATAAAACCTAATAAAGTGCTGACTGAGTGTATATCTGTCACTCAGGGAGATGGAAGGTTGCCCGTGTTTCATGCCATGGGATCGCAGAACGCCGTGTTTTCTCAGAACCTAAGGTTGCCTGTGTTCACACACCTCAAAGTTGCTGTGGCCATGAGGGTACGTTCACCAGCCTCACCCACATCCCCTTTCACCTCTAGTCAGCAGTAATGCAGAAGAGGTAACTCGTGCCACAGCCTATCGCAACCGCTGAGCATATGCACTCCGTCCTCCGTCCAGGCCCATAACTACCACTGAACTCATGACACAACATTCTCTTTCACAGGTTGTTTGTTGAAGGTATCACGCTACGGTATTATTTTATATTTCACAATTCAATTAATACTTTTATTTTCATCTGGGGAAAAAAGCTAAAAGGAGCTACTTATTATTTAATTTGCACATTTTAAGAGTTGGTAACAGCACATATATTGGGGGACTGATATTAGCTTCTTTTGTGCAAAAATAAGATTTTTGGAGTGGAGATGTAAAACTTTATTGTAACTTCTTTTTACGGAAATCTAGGGCACAGAGTAAAGGCAAAGGGAAACTATGCTGTTTCATCTGCCAAATTCAAAAGATCTGTAATAAAAATTTTAAATGTAATTTTTCATGTACATATTAAAGCCACATCAGCAAAATTCATATCTTCCAAATCAGCCATATATTTTTAAACACAGTACATGTAGTTAATTGACTTATTTGTGTTTGTGTTTGGCTGTGTGCAGTTAGTTGCAAGTGAAAGTTGAAAGGAGAAGTACTTGGGTATCAGAGAGGGAGCAGAAGAACATTAAAAGTACAGTTCCGCTGATGGAGAGAATAAACCTGGACTGACAGCCCTTCAAAATATTCCTTGGTGAAAACATTAATCAACTCGGAATGTACACACCTCTTTGATATTCCTAATCAGACAGTATATTTCTTTACTGTCATTGGAGAGCACGTTGAAATGCTGGATCCATGCTGCAGCTCAGCGCAGTAAAGTAAACATCTCTGTGTTTGATGTGCTTGGCTGTTATTTCATGTAATTTGTGCGGCCGTCGTGTTCCTGCTGGTTTGAGCTGGCTTCCAGAGGCCTGCCACACATGGTGTGGAGTCTCCCAGCAGTCAGGCCCAAACTCTGGGCCTGTTCCTGACTGACATGCCCTGTCTGTGGTCCTTTGGCTGAAGATGGCCAACTGGCTCTGATCATTATGATTTCTTCAGCTATCATGTCTCCTGTCATTTGACAGGGGTGCTATTAAGCTGGTCTAGCAGGGTATGAGCTGGTCAACCAGCATGGCCAAGCTGGTCATAAAGCTGGTCTAGCTGGGTTAACCAGCCACCAGCTGTTTCAAAACATAGCTTGAGCTGGTCAAACCATGTCAAGTTGGGAGCTGGTCTGAACTGGTTAACCAGCTAAACCATGCTACCAGCTACCAGTTGTTTAAAAGCTAGCGTGAGTTGTTTTTTTCAGCAGGTATGGAGAAACAAATTGTTTAAAAATAAGAATTGACATTCGCAACCTGATATTTCTGTAAAGAAAACTTTCCCACTTTTGCATGTTTAATTGGAGCCCTATTACTCTTGCCATCCCTGTGATCTCAGCAAGCACAACACACTGTGGTGAGATGGCAGTATAAGGCAACTCTGTGGAAATATTTTTACAGCGTTGCTTCTTTTTCTGCACTCTAAACCACAACTCTCCTGCTACATTGGAAAACGTTTTAGATGTGTAAACATGACAATACCTTAAAAGCCTACTGTTTCCCACAACCACAAAAAAATAAAATAAAATACTGCCAGGAGACTTGTCAGCGTGAATACAATTCTTAATGACCAGCAGGCAATTTATTAATGAGCAAAATTAGTAAAACAGAATCAAAAACTTTCACATGGAAAAACCCACAAAAACTGTGACCTCCAGCAGAACCTCCTACTGCACCTCCTCCCCAGTGGCTCTCCCAGTGCACCTCCTGCCCAGTGGCTCTCCCAGTGCACCTCCTCCTCCGGAAGAGGGGAGCACCTTTCGGGGGAAGCGGGTGAGTCTGGGTGGGCGCAGAAAAAAATGAAGCATTTTTGAATTTCCGTTGAACCTGTAATCTTCTCACAGCTGTGGCTCATTATCGCGGGCGCTCGTAATCGTCATGTCTGACATCACTCTGACCTCACTCTGACCTCACTCTGACCTCACTTTGAACGCACGGTGGGTATACAGCACATGCAAGATTTGGGAAAGAATAGGATTTTGGTTTCTTTCCAACTGGAGAAATTTGGTCAAGCCCACTTGTTTAATTGAGCTATTGACAAAAACATGCTTCCTTGTAGCTGTGTTTCCGGTACATTCTCAGAGCGCGGGAACTGGCTCCGGCCCCTGCTCTCTCTTGGTGCGGGCGGCGGTGTTGCGCTGCCCTGGGGCGGCAGCGCTCTGGTAAACGCAGGAAGGTCCGCGTTACTCCATATGCTCAGGGCCTCGCTCTGCTAATCACCGGTGATGCTATCAGCCGCGCAGATCTGATGCAAAGATCCGCTTTCATCTGACAACCCCGGCCCTGTGTGTGCATTCATTTCACAGACTGATGTACGGAGACAGAGCGCAGCGCGGCTGGAGTACGCACACGCATGTGCACACGCATGTGCACACGTATGTGTGCGCCTTCCCGAAGCGGTCAGGAGAAACGGAGCTGGAATCAAAAATTAATTTGCTGTCTAAAATTCATTCTGTGTCCTTTTTTACTTTTCTCCGTACATATTTTGCGTATGCTTGCGTAAGCACAGCAGAGGTCAGCAGATCTATCCCAGCTTGATTCATCATCGCAGAGATGTTTCCTCTTTCCACGAAGAGCACGCCAGTTTGAGGAACTTCAACAACCCCCTCGCTGTAAATATCAAAGCAGGTGGTGGATCCTTACACAATACCTGTCTGCTCAAAAGCTCTACAGCAAATTCAAGTACGGGGTGTTCTTACCATTGATTGATAGATTTTACTTTCATATTAGGGACTGGGACATGTAATCTGGCTCTTCTGGTGACTCGCCCTCTTATTCACCTACATCCCTTAGTATTTAAAAGCTTCCCTGGTCTAATGATGTGCCAGTTCAATGCTTTGACAGGGAGAGGCCAGTGGAAAATGCTTTGACAGGGAAAGGCCAGTGGAAAATGCTTTATTTGTGTGTAATTAAAATAATGTGCCATCGTAGGGCTGTGCTTATGAAAGCTGATTCTAAATCAGGAGTTGTCACAAACAATTCACCTCCCTTTGATTACCTCGAGCAGTGATAAGGAAACACAAGTGGGGTTTTCTGCTTTTCCCAAATTAGGGATGGCTGAAGACTTAGCATTCATCTTGAGTTCCTCAGGGTCAATTATTGTCCTGCTTTTTCCCTCCTTCTGGAATTAAAAGAAAACTACAATTCCTCCAAAACATGTTCTGTTGGCTTTGTTCATATTCGTACGCACATTGTCAATGACAAAACTGCGTTGCTTGTATCCGCTGTGACAGCACAAGAATAGAGCATCACATCAATAATAATTAATAATTAAAACAGACAAAGAACAGTATCCCTGGGCAGCAGTGATCCGATGCGGGGGGGATCTTTGGCAGCCTGAGGTTATGACTAAAATACTGACTATTAAAAAAATCCCTTCCATTGAAATCCCACACAGGTTCACCCTTTTTACAAACCTGCCAAATCTCTAAACTCTTCTGCTTTGTCTCACCCTGCTGAATCTTCTGGTGTTTTTTTTGCTTTTGGGGACTTTGCCAGGTATTTTATGAATTAGTAACTTCTGTGAAGGTAGCACTTTGCATTTATCAACACGAGTCTGGAGAACATCCTGTCTATCTGAGTCAGAGTCCCGAGGAGATTTTATATCTGTGAGTTGTGTTCTACAGTAGCCATAGCCGTGTTCAGTAATGGCAGTGGCACAATCTCACAGTGCATGAAAGGCCCCAGCTCGAGTCAGATATTATTGATGCGTCCCCAGACATGTCCCTTTCAATGCTGGAAATATGACTGAAAACAGATTGGTTTCACTGGACTGGAAAAGCACACAGCATCATCCATTGCCATTGGTCAAGTAAAATAGGGACATCGAGTGAATCAGTGAACCAATGAAATAGCAGGACTCCTGCCTCATCGTATGTCAATGTCACCGTGTAGCCACTCGGGCCGCTCAGAGATTCTGCAGAACAGAATGACTGTGGTCACATGACACACAGACCCACTTTTATGTGCAGTTACTCAGATCATAAATATGGATGTTAATCAGCATTGGGTAATTGGATTAATTGCGATTAATTAACTGTTTACATTTTATTACAGTTTTATTACAAGATAGCTTTGCTTTGAAAATAGCTGCATGAGTGATCCGTTTCTGTGTGCTGAGTTCCGCCCATCTCTTATTGGGCAGAGAGGAAGACTGCCTTCTTCTCAGTGGTGCAGAGGAGGAGATGCCCCTAGAACACGGATAGAGTGCACTGAAGTCAGACACTGGCAGACGAACAGCCCACCTAGGTAATAAACTTTGAAACACACTGTGTTTATTTGTCCAAGGCGGTTTCTGGCGTTGAGCGTGGCAGCAGAGCGTCTCCGGTTCCCCCCCTGCTCTTCTGAGATAGTCCAGAGCCCGGCTGCCACAGCGTTCCCGGCGAGGAACGTGGGCGGGAGAAAGAGAGGGAAAAGGGAAGAACAGCTGGCTCTGGGAAGGTTCTGAAGCCTTCCCCACAGCTGTGAAAACACTGGCTTCAAACGGCTGCTCCAGGTGACGGAACACCTTGAGTCCCGTTCGTCAAACGCTGTTTACTCTGGCCAATGGGGCCGCAGATCACACTGCCGCCGGCCGGTCCTGGGGCTGAGCGAGAGGAATGTGCCGTTGGGAACGCTGGGATACCCGGCTGTGTGAACACCTCTCACTGTCGGCGATGGTGCGAGAATGAGGAGCGTACTCTTTCAGTGTGGGAGAGTCTGCAGCGGCTAAGAGAAATCAGCAGATATTCTTATGTTCTTATAAACATCAGTGTCTTTTCTAAAAACACCCTGCAATAGAGTGGATAGCAGACAGTGTCTTCTCTAAGAACACGAGACCCTACTCTCAGCAGCCAAAGTCTTCTCTAAGAACACGAGACCCTACTCTCAGCAGCCAAAGTCTTCTCTAAGACCACGAGACCATACTCTCAGCAGCCAAAGTCTTCTCTAAGAACACGAGACCCTACTCTCAGCTGATAGGAAGGCCTCAGCAGATCTCAGGAGAAGGCCTCAGCAGATCTCAGGAGAAGGCCTCAGCAGATCTCAGGAGAAGGCCTCAGCAGATCTCAGGAGAAGGCCTCAGCAGATCTCAGGAGAAGGCCAAGGATTTTACCATCTGATAGACTCCGGCTGGCGTCACAGTGGTAGAAATGGATACGGGGAGAATGCAAACTCAGAGCAGGTCATAGGTGCAATGCCCTGCCCCCTCCATACTTCCATCCCGAGAAGCCACGGCTTCCGCCCCGCGTGTGAGTCCTGGGCTGGTATGAGGGAGGCAGCCCCCCACCCTGCCACTGGAGAGGCCTACCCCGCCTCTGAACTCTGGACCCAGCCGCCGGGCCCTGCTCGCCGAGGGGCGCTCTCTCTCAGGCAGGATGTGAGCACTCAATGGTGCCGAGTGTTTGATTACGAGCCACTCACCACGGAATTACCGCGCCACTTAATTTCAGCCAATTTCCAGGTTTTTAACACCAAAAATATTTTGCTCCTCAGACCTGCTCCCCCCACACCCCTCCCTTCCCAAAATGTGGTGAAGCCATACAGAAGACGTGACCTGAGGCATATAATATAAACAGTAATATAAACAGTTGCAGCAAGAATAAAAAAAATTATGAAATAAAACATCTCAGTAGGGCTGGTAGGATTGTCCTGACACTGTCTGATAGGGAGGACCCAGTTTTCCCACAGTGCCGAGCGGTGTGTCCGGTGTGCACTGGTGTGTAAATAAAGCGTAGAAGAAGAAAACCGTTCCCCCTCCGGCCTTCTCCCACGTGCTCCACTCCATTATCCGCATCTGTAAAAACACAAGGTCATTTGTTGTGATGATGGCCTTTCCCGCTATTGCAGACCTGTATCTCCTTTCCCAAACATCTCAGGCGCTACCTTCCTTTGTGTGCCCCCCCACCCCCCTCCGTTTCCCCCCTCGCGAGTTTAACTTCATTAATAAAGTACTTTAAATACTTTTATATACTGTACTTGAAGCCACGTGATTATGACATCCATCCATTATCTTAACCCGCTTATCCTGAACAGGGTCGCAGGGGGGCTGGAGCCTATCCCAGCAAACATTGGGCGAAAGGCAGGAATACACCCTGGACAGGTCGCCAGTCCATCGCAGGGCACACTCACACACTCACACACTCACACACTCATACCTATGGGCAATTTAGACTCTCCAATCAGCCTAACCTGCATGTCTTTGGACTGTGGGAGGAAACCCACGCAGACACGGGGAGAACATCCGCACAGAGAGGCCCCGGCCGACGGGGATTCGAACCCAGGACCTCCTTGCTGTGAGGCGGCAGTGCTACCCGCTGCACCATCCGTGCCGCCAGTTATTATGACATGCGGCGCGTAATTATACAACCCAAGTGATTCCGCGATTGGCCTAGATTACCACAAACTCTCTCGTCAGGTTGGAGAGGTTGTACGGTCTGTCACCTCTCCCCCAGCTAAATTTCACACGCGCGCTGTTAAGTGAGTATGTTTGAGGTCTGAGTAACGGCATGCGCAGTGAGCAATAAAAAGCTGTTTTGATTTGCGCTCCACTTTGTGTGTCAACTTCAACAAACAGCTGCAAATTGTTCTGGCAACTCCAACCCCAGTGATACCACTGAGGGAAACAAGATGAGCACTTTACACATTTAAATATAGTCCGTAAAATCATTATCTGACTTTTTACTTTCACTACTGCACTTGACAGTTGGATAACAGCAAATCAGTACGGTTTAAATTGAATTTAACTTCTGGTGTCATCGGGCCTGATAGACAAACAAGAAAGTAAATAAATAAAAGTCGGAAGGGACCCGGAAGGACCTGTAAGCCCCAGTACAGCCACATCGTCCCCTGCTTAGTCTAATCAACTGTAAGTGGCTTTGGATAAAAGTGTCAGCTAAACATCACATTAAAAGCCTGGCAGGTTCCCTGGCTCTCGGGCAGACAGACTGGTCCAGTTTGTGCTGTGATCGCCCAGGCCTGATTGGATGGATACCACTGCTAGTGTTGTGTCTCATTCGGGTACCCTTCACAAAGTTGGACGGAAATCCTCTGGAAAGCCCCCCCATACGTCCCTGCACGGCAGAGTCATTTAGAAGAGTGCCTCCGCAGGCATAATAAATCTGCTGCATGAAGGCACGTGGGGAAAAACACCCTCAACTGGCAACCTGGATCAACCTGCAGCCCAAAGCTCAGCAGGGCATAGATCCTCAGCCTCGTATCGATGCTAATCAATCAGCGCTCATATCGACGCTAATCAATTACTGCTTAATCTGACCATCTGTCACACTGTTCATCATTTCTATCATTTGCATGAAACAGCCTCATAATTCCACAAGTATAACTTATTATATTTTGATTTAAAAAGTAAGAAAGAAAGATAGACCAAAAAAAACCAAATCAGAGATTTTTCTGTCCAAGTATTAATATAATGCTTGAGAGTGATTTTGATGGTTTTTATTGTGCATGGACAGACCGACACACACAGACAGACAGACAGACAGACAGACAGACACAGCAGACAGACAAGAAGACACAGACAGACAGGCAGACAAACAGGCAGACACACCAGATCGACAGACAGGCACAGCGAAAGGGAGGCAGACAGACAGACGGACATACAGACACAGGCACACAGACATACAAGCAGACATGCAGGCAGACACAGACAGGCACACAGAGAGACAGACACACACAGACAGGCAGACAAGCAGACACAGACAGACAGATATACAGGCAGACATACAGACAGGCAGGCAGACAGGCACAGCGAGAGACAGACAGGCAGACAGACAGACAGACAGACACACACAGACAGGCAGACAGACAGACACACATAGACAGGCAGACATACAGGCAGACACACAGACAGACTGGCAGGTAGACAAGCAGACACACAGACAGGCAGGCACACAGAGAGACATACAGACAGACAGACAGACAAGCAGACAGACAGTCACACAGACAGACAGACAGACAGGCAGACAGACACAACAGACAGACAGGCAGACAGACAGACATATAGACACAGCAGACAGACTGGAATACACACAGACAAACAGACAGGCAGAAAGACATGCAGGCAGACACACAGATAGGCACACAAGGAGACAGACACACACAGACAGACAGACAGACAGATGTGTAGGTACAGCCTCTCTCTCTGGTGAGCAGTGCTCTGAGCGGACCCCACTGAGCTGGGTGTCCCAGGCCTGTCCCAGGGTGGTCCCAACCCCCCCGCTCCCCAGGTATCTGACCTGCTGAAGGAGTCTCCTTCCGGAAATTTCCCCCGATAAAGCAGAGTTGGGCTTCCCTTGCCCCGGAACCTTCCGGAGACTGGCTCCCCGGTGTTACCCCCTCATTAAAACCCTGCCCTGGGACAGACAGAGGCCTGGCCAAGTCAGGGCTGGGGGAGAGAGAGAGGGAGGAAGGGAGGGAGGGAGAGAGGGAGGGATAGAGAGAGAGACAGAGAGGGAGAGAGGGAGGAAGGGAGAGAGAGAAGGAGGGAGAGAGAGGGAGAGAGGGAGGGAGAGAGAGAGAAGAGGTGGGGGCTCCTGCTGGCGCCATATTGTTGCTCTGGTGTATAAACATTGCCTTGGAGCGGATGTGCTTTTCACCTATGGTTTTGCATGTTGTGTCTATATTACTAAATAATTTAAAAGAAAACACTTTAAAAGAAAGTGTTTGGTTCAGGTGGGTTTGGTGTTAATGGGATAAGTCCTGTTTATGTGGAATGCCTCTGAAATGGCACAGGTATTATAGCAGCTTTTTATTCACACTGTTTATGATGAACATGTGTCTGTATGTGTGTGTGTGTGTGTGTGTGTGTGCTTATGTGTGTGTGTGTGTGTGTGTGTGTTTATGTGTGTTTGTATGTATGTGTGTGTCTGTGTGTGAGTGCTTGTATGTGTTTGTATGTGTGAGTGCACATGTAGTTGTGTGTGAATGCTGGAGTGTGTGCATATGTATGTATATTTGTGTGTGTGTGTAGGTGTGTGTGTGCGGGCCTGTGTGTGTGTGTGTGTGTGTGTGTGCAGGCCTGTGTGTGTGTTCGTGTGTTCGTGTGTGTGTGCAGGCCTGTGTGTGTGTGTGTGTGTGCGTGTGTGTGTGTGTGTGTGTGTGTGTGTGTGTGCAGGCCTGTGTGTGTGTTCGTGTGTTCGTGTGTGTGTGCAGGCCTGTGTGTGTGTGTGTGTGCGTGTGTGTGTGCAGGCCTGTGTGTGTGTTCGTGTGTTCGTGTGTGTGTGCAGGCCTGTGTGTGTGTGTGTGTGCGTGTGTGTGTGCAGGCCTGTGTGTGTGTTCGTGTGTTCATGTGTGTGTGCGGGCCTGTGTGTGTGTGTGTGTGCGTGTGTGTGTGCAGGCCTGTGTGTGTGTTCGTGTGTTCGTGTGTGTGTGGGCCTGTGTGTGTGTGTGTGTGCGTGTGTGTGTGCAGGCCTGTGTGTGTGTTCGTGTGTTCGTGTGTGTGTGCAGGCCTGTGTGTGTGTGTGTGTGTGTGTGTGCAGGCCTGTGTGTGTGTGTGCGTGTGTGTGTGCAGGCCTGTGTGTGTGTTCGTGTGTTCGTGTGTGTGTGCGGGCCTGTGTGTGTGTGTGTGTGTGTGTGTGCAGGCCTGTGTGTGTGTGTGTGTGTGTGTGTGCAGGCCTGTGTGTGTGTGTGTGCAGGCCTGTGTGTGTGTTCGTGTGTGTGTGTGTGTGTGTGTGCAGGCCTGTGTGTGTGTTCGTGTGTGTGTGTGTGTGTGTGTGTGCAGGCCTGTGTGTGTGTGTGTGTGTGTGTGTGCAGGCCTGTGTGTGTGTGTGTGTGTGTGTGTGCAGGCCTGTGTGTGTGTGTGTGTGCAGGCCTGTGTGTGTGTGTGTGTGTGTGTGTGCAGGCCTGTGTGTGTGTGTGTGCAGGCCTGTGTGTGTGTTCGTGTGTGTGTGTATGTGTGTGTGCAGGCCTGTGTGTGTGTGTGTGTGTGTGTGTGTGTGCAGGCCTGTGTGTGTGTGTGTGTGTGTGTGTGTGTGCAGGCCTGTGTGTGTGTGTGTGTGTGTGTGTGTGTGTGCACAGAGCTGTCCACAGTCCACAGAAGCCGAGCGGAGTGTGATTGAAGATGATTGATGCAGACAGAAAGGGGAGAATCACAGACTGTCACAAGATAAATGAGAGGGCCGAGCAAGACGTGAACCCAGGCTGACTGTGCAGAGGTGGAATCAAAGCAGGAGCAACCTCTGACAACATACGGTCCACTGCCCCGGCCACTGCGGATCTATAACACCCCCCTCACACCTCACACACACACCCCCCGCACACACACACCCCCCCACCCCTCACACACACACCCTGCTCACACACACACCCCCATAAGCCCGGCTTTTAATTAAGCCCACAAAAACCTGCTGAGACCCGTCTCTTAACATGACAATACCCTCGTCTGTTTTGATTGGCCGTTACCTCGCGTCTCACAGCTGATCAGCAGGTTTGCGCGTGTGAGCCGCGTTAAGAGCGTTCGCTAACGGTGCCTCCATTTCGTAGCGGAGTTTACTTTGGCAGGTGTGGGGATGATGACAGGTTTCGCAATACGCGCACCCCCCCCCCGTTGCCGCTGTTAACACGTTTGTGTTTCTCAGGTTGGCTGCCGGCACCGCTGTGACCTTTCAGAAGTTCTTCGTCAGGTTGTCACCTGCGCGTGGCTCTACCTGATTACCTAAGCTGAGAGTTCACACCTCCACGGCGCTCAAACACGCCTCCTGACAGCCTTTTACCGTGTCATTTGCGTGGCACTTCCACAAACCTGAGAGGGAACACCTTCCCTCGTTTCCTGCTCCTAGACTCCACCAGCTCGCTCACCGCAGAAATCAGCATTCGATCACCTATGAAATATTTAACCGAGTTACCGACACCCTTTTCTCAACATCCGTTCAAAGTTACTCCCGCCCCCTGCAATGAAATATTAAGTGTCTTCTATACAGCTGGATTTACACGTACATCAATATTTCCGTCTTTGAATCCTTAATACACGGATTTGACATATTAATGTGAACTTTTAAATGTGATGAGTATAAACATCACAAGTGCTGATCTTTCCAACTCTACAACACGTTGTCATTAAAAAGATCACATTATTAATGCAATAAAATGCTAAATCTCATACCGACAGTATTCTCATCGTATTCTCATTCTCACATAATGCTGTGCTAATGCTATTTATATGCTCAGTCTGATACAAACCGTGCATGTAAAGGTGTGGTGTGGGGTTAGCTGGGACGTAGTGAAGAACCCAGTCTTGGTCCAGTCTTGCGCATGGACGCTTCGATTAGCATGAGATGAAATAAAATAGCCATTGTTTCTATAAGATAGCCATTGTTTCTATAAGATAGCCATTGTTTCTATAAGATAGCTGTTTCGGCGCACAATGCCACCCTGTGTAGCATCCTGACAGCTGTAGCCCTGGGGTGCCGGACAGCTCAAACATTTATGCTCCAGGACGTAGTCCTGAAACATGTGCTGGAGGGTCAGCCTAAGGCACCAGCTGAACCCAACACTGCAGGAGAACGCCAGGGTGTGAGCGTCCGACACACAACCTCCGTGGTGTGTGTGAAGTAGGCTCCGGGTCACTCTGTTTGCCGTTGTCATGTATTTAGTGCTCAGAGACGTGCTTTTACCTCAGAGCCAATCAGGTCTCAGCATGTCCTGAGGTCCACAAATACCGTCTTTCCAACAAGCCAGCTGACGCGACACGTCCCAATGCTGCATGCTGGCACTCGGTTACCTGCAGGGAAAAGTTCTTCCGCTCAGCCCCGTTTGTCTTTGGAGTGATCTTTTCTTTCATAGGTAAGCCTCAGAACACAAGACAAAACTAAACTCGAAAATATCCATATAATTAAAGAGATTGTGAGAGAGAGCTGTCTAATGTATCATCTCACCTCTCTGTATAATTAAACATCACTGCTCTTTGCGAACGTTTCCAGACTAAAACCGGGAAGAGAGTGCCGATGTGTGTGGGTTAAGGAAAAACAAAATGAGCTTGGCAGGAAGGGCCGTGTTAAACTCTGCTTCCTGATCCAGTGCTGCCTGTCTCTCCCTGTGTATTTGAACGAGCCTATTAATGCCCCAACAGCTGTATGTCCACAGAAATGACCCAGCAGCTGTGGAGACGCATAATAACCCAGCCATTTGTGCCCAGGTGTGCATTAGTACGCTGGGAAGCTCGGCTCTGCCTGCTTCCAGAAAAAATAAAAATAATACTATTTTCACTGTCCATATTTTACCCCCATTCATTTTTCACCAACTGCTGAAATATCTTTTATATTCCCCCCCTCCTTTTTGTTCATTTAAGCCTTGCCGTGTCTGAAATCAAAAAATCTCCAAAAGCCTGTTTAAAAACAGGGAAGAAATCTGTGTTTATCGATATGGAATGTTATCAGTGGCTTCAAAGTGTTCCATAAACGATGGGGAAACAGAAACGCAGCACCTTCACAGTCCGCGCCTGGTGAACGCACACACATGGTCTGTATGTGAAAGTGGCGGACAGTAAGCGTGGCGTGTGAGTGTTTGGTTAGTGTGCGTTCGCGGGGAGAGGTCGCGGCGTCTCTTTGAGGAGCTCAGCTGAGTAGCAGCGACAGCAGATGGACCGTGTCACAATCAGGCCGCCGGGCCAGCCCAAGGCCTCAGGACTTAATTAGTCACTTGGCCCAATCACAGCGCTGCAACGCTAAGCCATGTGATCAAAAGATTACGCATCCATCTGAAACCGCCACTGTCCTGCCTACATTTCATACAGTGGGAAATGTGCTGTGGAAACATGATAAAATATTGCAGAACAACTAAACACCCACAATGGCATTCCATTGCAGAAAATGGCTGTCTGTACCATACAGGGTCCTGCTATGTCTCTTCCCATTAAATAATATTATCTGTCCTATCTGTGCATACTGTACAAAAGGGAAGAAGTGTGCATATTACATTGAGGATGTCCCCCTCCCTCACTGTATGTATACACAAATTTAAAAAACTTCACTTCCGCATAGTTCCGCATAACATTTTGAAACAGAACGAGATGGTGAATGGTCAGAAACTCCCTTCAGAACAGTAATAATTTAGCATCCTAATTTAATCAATAAAGGTTTTGATGACTGTTTTAGCCATTACAATTTTTTTTAAAAATGATACACTCTCATGTAATGTGGGCCTAAAAGGCCCCCAACTGGAGAACATGCATTTCTATACAATATAAAGTGATTTCAAATAATTTATATTACTTACATATTGCACGTGTCTCAGATGTTTTCAGTATATTTATTGATCAATTTTTAAAGAACTTTACCATTAAAAACACCATGTTCAAATAAAAAATAAAAATGACATCAATAATTTAGTATTTTATTATTGAATACTTCATTGGGGATATTAGATTAAAGTTACTAGGAAGGAAAATATCATTTTGATACATACCTGTATGTTTGTGTGCCACAATAAATTAGTTCCTGACAGTGACACAGCAAAAATCAAAGGTTTCAATGGTGTTCCCATAGAAAATTAATTGTCCCTTGGGGTAGAAATATGAGAAACAGAATTACCCCCAATTATCTATTGTAGGCTCAGAAACGCAGCATAGGGTCAGACACACAGTGTAGGGTCAGACACACAGTGTAGGGTCAGACACACAGTGTAGGGTCAGAAACACGGTGTAGGGTCAGAAACGCAGCGTAGGGTCAGAAACACAGTGTAGGGTCAGACACACAGTGTAGGGTCAGAAACACGGTGTAGGGTCAGAAACACGGTGTAGGGTCAGACACACGGTGTAGGGTCAGACACACAGTGTAGGGTCAGAAACACGGTGTAGGGTCAGACACACGGTGTAGGGTCAGAAACACGGTGTAGGGTCAGAAACACAGTGTAGGATCAGACACACAGTGTAGGGTCAGACACACGGTGTAGGGTCAGAAACACGGTGTAGGGTCAGAAACACAGTGTAGGGTCAGAAACACAGTGTAGGGTCAGACACACGGTGTAGGGTCAGAGGTCAGAAACACGGTGTAGGGTCAGACACACGGTGTAGGGTCAGAAACACGGTGTAGGGTCAGACACACGGTGTAGGGTCAGACACACGGTGTAGGGTCAGAAACACGGTGTAGAGTCAGAAACACGGTGTAGGGTCAGAAACGCAGTGCCTGCATTTCTCAATCCGGAAACCTCCTCCCAGAGTTTGGATCCACGCCGCACAATAACATCCACCCCAGACTCGCTCCCTCCCCTTACCAAACCCAGTTCCCCACTGGGGCACTCCCCCAGCAGAGGAGCAGGAGAGTAAGCCGCAGCAGGGGAGAAAGACAGAGTGGGGGGGGTGGGGTGGTGGGGGGATATATTTTTTGATGCAAATTGAATGATGAGACTGTTTACGCGGCGCGCTACCTTATTTACCTAGCCGCCGGAGGGACGCGTGGCCCCGGAGTGCGGGGGCCGGTGCGCGCGAGACGGGAGGGGCCAGCGCATCTCTGCCGTTTGATCAATGAACTCAATTACAGGCCCCTTCCCGGGGACGCTCGCCCGCTCCCGCCGATGATGCATCGCGCCGGCCGCACCTGACGCCGCTCCCAAAATCTCTTCAATAAATAAGCGGAGGAGCTCCGACGCCTCCCCCCCTCTCTCCCCCCCCCCACGCCCCTCTCTCTTCCCCCTAACAGCCCCTGTGCTGTCCCGGCTGACTTCCTTCCACTGGGGTAGCTGCTAATACATTCCCGGCTCCTATGCATTATTAATGCCCACCGCTCTCCAAGGTGGCAGTGACAAATAGGGAGCAAAATTCACTGACTAGCGCTGAATGTACTTTTTAGTCATGCTTGAGTTTTTCCCAGTCCATTCTGCTGGTGGAGAGTCCTCTCTCTCTCTCTCTCTCTCTCTCTCTCTCTCGCTCCCTCTCTCCGTGCCAGACATGGCAGGATGGCTTCTGAAGGAGCACTCAAAGTTGCCCGTGATAGAAGAGCCAGGACCGGTGGAGGCAGAGGAAAAAAGCATATGAGTAAAGACCTGCGGAGAGAGGGAGAGAGAGAGAGAGAGAGACGTGTGGGAGAGGAGAGGAGAGACGTGTGGGAGAGTGGTGTATTGGGAGAGGGGAGGAGAGTGGGAGGGAGAGAGTGAGAGAGAGAGAGGGAGAGAGGGAGAGAGGGAGGGAGAGAGAGAGAGATGCGTGGGAGAGTGGTGTACTGGGAGAGGAGAGGAGAGAGGGAGAGAGAGGGAGAGAGGGAGGGAGAGAGAGAGAGATGCGTGGGAGAGTGGTGTACTGGGAGAGGAGAGGAGAGAGGGAGAGAGGGAGAGAGGGAGGGAGAGAGAGAGACGTGTGGGAGAGTGGTGTACTGGGAGAGGAGAGGAGAGAGGGAGTGAGAGGGGGAGACGTGTGGGAGAGTGGTGTATTGGGAGAGGAGAGAGGGAGAGAGAGAGGGAGAGACGTGTGGGAGAGGAGAGAGAGAGGGAGAGAGAGACGTGTGGGAGAGGAGAGGAGAGACGAGTGGGAGAGTGGTGTACTGGGAGAGGAGAGGAGAGGAGAGAGGGAGTGAGAGTGAGAGAGACGTGTGGGAGAGGAGAGAGAGAGGGAGAGAGAGATCGAGGCTTTGATGTTTTAGTCTGAACAGCTCTTCCTCCTCCGAGCTTCTTGCCCGTCCCCAGTCGCGCCCTACTTTAGCTTCATGTCAAATGTGTTTTAGTTCCTTTTTCCATAATGAGAAACAATGATGTGCCGGGATAGAGAGAGAGAGAGAGAGAGAGAGAGAGAGGGAGAGAGAGAGAGAGGGAGAAAGAGAGAGGGCTAGGCCAGGGCGGGAGAGCGGAGGGTATCAGAGAGACACCTCGTGGGGGCTGTGGAGTTCACCACCTGCCTCCAGGGATGGGATCCCAGGAAATGAACCCAGATCCCCTCCGGGTTTCACCTCCTGGTCTCTACCTGGCAGTGACAGCTGGTTGGGTGGCTGGGATGAAGAGGGCTCTCGCCACAGAGAGCCACATTCACGGCCATATTTTATCTCCGTCTCTGTGAGGGAGAGACTGGCTGGACCCCAGCTGTCAGACCACCATTACAGAAGAGCCACAGCGAAGACTGAACGCCCAACTGTCAACCCATTTAATATTACATTCAATATTCATTTATATGTATTAATATATTCATGTTAGAATAGATAATATAAATGTATGCTGAAGTATGACAGCGAGATGCGGGCGGAGGCTGGCCCGGGCTGTAGCGGTTAAGCCAGCGTTTTCCGTTGTTTGTGGGGCAATTACGGAGCGGGCGGGGCCCGGTACCGCCGGAGTTCTGTCTGAGCGATTCGGCCCGTCTCGCTCTCCGAGTGTGAAGCCGAGCACCCACATCCACCGCAGGTCCCCCGTCGATCAATTAAAACCACGCTTTGGTGAAATAATTAGCTGACATTTGCTCTTATTAAACAGATGTTTCTCCGGCTTCTGCTTGTAAAACGTAAAAGTTAAAAACATAAAAATGTGAAACATAAAAACGGGTTTGTCTGAGGGAGGGGGTGTTTGTCGCAGTTCAAAGTGGACTTTGGGCAGTCGGTTTAAGAGGTGGGTCAATATTGAAAGTTTGAGTGTTAATCTGGAGAATTAGCAGTCGATTGAGGGTGGAGGCTAGGTTGAACACTGGTTAATCGTTTCAGGAGTAATTTGATGAATACAGGGAGAAGTGTCCACAGCGAGCTGGACTGTGGACCTGCATTTCAATAAGAAGTGACAGTGATATGAAGGAATACACGATGTTTTGCATTGTGATAATAAAGGACCCGCGCTATGGTTTGTCTCCATGAGCACCAGCAGATCTCAGCTCTATTCTCACAGTGGCTGTGTTTCGGTTGCGTGTTCAAAGCAAATATTTTCACTTGGCTACTTCTGGATGTGTTGAAGACTCCTGCAGTTGAGAATATTGATTGTACCCCACTTAAAAAAGCAGAGCAAGCTTTGTTTTGAGGGGGGGGGGGGACTGAGTTTTAATAATCACAAGCCCCCCCCCCCTCAAAGTTCCACCGCACACCCCATCATCACAACGAACACGGCCACTTTCCAAATTTGACGTCTTCAACATGGAAATGAATTTATTTCCTCGGGAAACGTGCGCTGCTTAACATTCGACATCCTGTCAAGATTAGAGCAACAGGGGCTATGAAAATCTCTTCCTGATGAGGTGACTAGCTCCTCTCAGCTCTGCAGATTTACCCCCCCTCCCCATCCCCCTCCCACCCCCCTCCCTGAACCCTGTTACCGCGCCCCGCTTCACTGGAACGGTTTGGGCCCTTTGAAGTAGAACTCCACTTTAAATAAACGGCTCGCTGCTGCGGTATCTACAAGACCCAACTTATGTTTCAGCTAAATTGGCTGCTTTCATTAGTCAGGTGAAGGGGCTGGGAGCCGCAGACGGGCGGGGGGGCTCCGCGGCGTGGCGGGGCTCAGATGGGGGGGCGGGGGCGCGGAACGGCAGCAGGTGCGGAAGGTTTAACCGTCTCCCTCCCTCCACGGCCCCGCTCCAGTCACGCTAGCGGCTAATCCCCCAGGTACGCTAATGAACTTTCCCTCTCCCTCTTCCTCACCACCGTCATTGAGCAAATCTCCCCGCCCGTCATTTCAGCTTAAGAGAACACTGCACAAACCAATAAATGCTGTAACCCAATCTCAACAAGTATTTTACTACTTGTATTCAGACTTAAAACCCGTATTTCTTTTACTTTTTATTAACATTTTTGGTCAAATATTGCCAATGAGGTAAGACAGTTTGGCTCGTTTGTCAAGCAAATAGTAACTTAAAACAAGCTAATATTTTCTACTTGAGATCTTTATTACAAAACTAAAAATACTAGTTTGCAGTGAATCCATGCTGCCCATTAGGATTTATAATCCGAATTTAGAGATCATAATCTCATAATTTCTCTCAAACTGGATTTAGATACCCTCAGTGAGCACTTTATTAGGTATTTATTAGAGTTTTTTTTAGATGTATACTGCTGTAGTCTTTCCATTGATGCGTTGTGTGTTCAGAGATGCTCTTCTGCATACCACCGTTGTAATGTGTGTTCAGAGATGCTCTTCTGCATACCACCGTTGTAATGTGTGTTCAGAGATGCTCTTCTGCATACCACCGTTGTAATGTGTGCTTATTTACATTACTGTCACCTCCCTGTCAGGTTTGACCAGTCTGGCCCTCCTCCTCTGACCTCTCTCACCACCCTGTCTGGCACAAACTATTATTCCAAGTCACTTAGATCACATTTCTTCCCCCATTTAATTTGGTCTGAAAAACAGCTGAACCTCTTGACCATGTCAGCATGCTTTTATGCATTTAGTTTGTAGTGTGCAGGTATATGTAATAAAGTGGTCACTGCGTATATAGCATTATGAAGATCTCGTAATGAAATAACAAAAAAAAGGTAATTAGATTACATTTTATTATATTTGGATTTGTTTTGTACGTCGCTTTGTACATCACTAAATAAAATGCGATGTAATGTAATGTAATTTGGAGTGTAAAAATAGAACTGTATTTATATATACTCAGATAAATTACACCTGGTATTGCTGTGCCTGAAATGAGGAAGAAAAAATTAGAAATCCAAAAACACAAAGCTCGTGGTGTTCGAAGCTAATTTCTCTCAGCGTACAGACAGAATTAGCACACTGTCTGATTCTAATATTACCTCTGTCTTCAGCCGCTTTACAGCTACAGACAAGCTGACAGCGTTCCTCCACTCTCCTGCCTTTCGGAAGTTGCACAAGATAATTCTGTCTGCGCAATTAAGAGAAGCCACCGAAAATAACTTCTCCTGTTGTGACTTACCTTTCCTTGCTGGAGACCCAGGGGCTTCTGGGAAAAACGCACAATAGAAATGTCTCTGGGCTATTTCTTTGGCTCCGATCAGCGAATCGCGCCGACCCCGCGCCCAGGCTGAGACGCCGATTAGCCCGAGGTCTTTCCACTCTGAGCGCAGGGGTCGGTGCGGACGTGGCCTACCGTAAGCCCAAGTGACAGACCAATTTGCATGGTGGCCCCAAAGCCGAGATGAGCACTGCCACCCTCGCCCCGGCTAATGAATGTAGCGCCATTACTATCCTTTCTTCTCAATTCAGTCCCGCTGTTTTTCTGGAATTCGGTCCTGCATTTGGAAGAACCGTATTAAATAAAGAGAGCCTTTGATCCCCGGGCCACTGTGGTTGTTTGTCACTTTACATCTCCGCCTGAGAGGTGAGGGATGAAGGGTCACGGGTCAGATTGAGGAATAACCTGCGTGTCCGAAGGAAACCAGCCCTGGGAATACCTACCCGGAGGTGCGGAATGACGGTCCCAATGCACGCGGGCCTGGGAAGCAGCGAGGCCGGGATCGGGAACGCCGTTTCTCCGAACGACGGCAAATGGAAAGGGCTGCGTGAAAGGTGTCAGTTTCCCTCCCTCTGTCCATCCGCGACGGATCAATAGAGCGCCCTCTCCCGCTCTCAGGCCCGGAAAATAGGAGGTCTGGAATAAGTCGGGAGCGGTATCAGCGGTCCATCACGGCACGTCTCACGGATGGAATGAGTTGTCTGCGTGCGGATCGATGGCTGACACGCCGTCGGGGCACTGAAAGGGAAAAGGAACAGTCCAACACGGCTCCCCAAGTTATTACCTCCACTTGTGTCAGAAATCAGGCTTTGATGCATTGTGTGCGCTTTTCTACACAGGGGTGAGGGGTGGGGGCGCGGAGTGACAATGTTCTTTGCCTTTTGCCATGGAAAATGTTCAGTGTGTACATTACATCACTTTTTATTTAGGAGACGCTTTTATCCAAAGTGACGTACGAATAGGTCCATGCCAAGGCCAAGATACAGAACAGGTGGGGTAAGGTAAAATTGCCAGAGGATCGTTTGTAAAGCCATGAACATAAGTCTAGTACACAAAGTAGATCAGCCAAGTCTGTTAGTAATATACACTCAGTAAGCACTTTATTAGCTATTTATTTTTATACCTATTAAGTCCTCTGCTGCTGTAGCAGCATATAACCTATATATTGATGCATTGTGTGAGATGCTCTTCTGCATGCCACTGTTGTAATGCGTGGTTATTTGCGTTACTGTCACCTTCCTGTCAGCTTTGACCAGTCTGGCCCTTCTCCTCTCACCTCTCCCATTAACAACACGTTTCTGCCCACAGGACTGCTGCTCGCTGGATGTTTTTTGTTTTTCGCACCATTCTCTGCAAACTCTAGAGACTAGTGTGAAAATCCCAGGAGATCAGCAGATTCTGAGATATTCAATCCACCCTGACTGGCACCAACAATCATTCCACGGTCAAAGTCACTTCGATCACATTTCTTCCCAATTTGTTCTGAACAACAACTGAACCTCTTGATCATGTCTGCATGCTTTTATGCATTTAGATGTTGCCGCATGATTGGCTGATTACATATTTGCATTAACAAGCTGGTGTACCGGTCTACCTAATAAAGTGCTCACTGAGTGTATATTGTATAGACAGCCCTCTGCATATACAGCAAGTGCAAATAAGGTGCTCTTGTCGCATGGGAAAGCAGTTACCTGCTCTCAGAGACGTGACTGGTTGGGAAACAGTCACAAAGTCTCAAGAGTAATTAAAATTCAGCGTGACAAATCTGCCCTGCTTTGTGTTTTGGCATCTAAGGAGGCTTCTGACTTGCAGTTGCGCTGTGAAAACCATCTTTGTGCGGTCGACAACAAATGGTCCTATTTAAAATGCCTCATCCCAAAGATGCCAGATTTTCTCGAGAGAAGAAACTGTCTCAAATCAGTGCCTTTGGCTCGGAGTTTCCACAGTAAACTGTGGCAAAGTTATCCTGTGTACAAACAGCCTTAATGGACACTTCAGGGAAAACGGCAGGTACAATAATGAGACTATTTTTTACTGATAAAAGAAAGTTTTAAAGCCTTATTTAAAACTTTATGTGATAGTTCTCTGACTTTAACCCTGTAGATGGATGCTACGACTGAAGATCCCTGCTTTGTGATGTTTTGGAAACTGTCCAATACTTGTGTTATCGTAAAGTTCCAGAAGCAGACATTCAGACAATGAAAACATAGTACTGGATTGTATTTGGAGGGTATTATTTTTAGATGAGAGCATGCATTTTGTGTTAATACATTTTAAATATAATATTAATAATAATAACAATAACAATAATAATAATAATAATAATAATAATAACAATAATAATAGGTATTATTATTATTATTATTATTATTATTATTATTATTATTATTATGACAACAGAGGAAGAAACCAGGAGGCAAACATTATGTTCCATTCATTGCCACCAATATTAATATTTCATTTTTTCACTTGTAAATGTGATTTATTTAAGTTGCTCCCATTATTCACAGGGTGCGCACTCGGTTACATATGTTTTAGACTTTTTGCCTTCTGCTGCTGTAGCCTGTCCTCTTTGAGGTTTCACACAGCATTGACCTGTCTGCCCTTCTCCTCTCACCTCTCTCAACAAGGCATCTCTGCCCGCAGAACTGCTGCTCACTGGATGTTTTTGATTTTTCGCACCATTCTCTGCAAACTCTAGAGATATTTTAAACATAAACTTAAGAGATGGCTTAAAGCAAACATGAATAATCATCCTACCTCATCTCTGGCACTGCCTCTACATACTCTCACTGTTTTTATATACAGTATATCTGTTACTTTTGTAATGTATTTATGTATTGTATTGTATTTTACTGAATTGTATTGTGTTGTACTGTAGAGCTTGCTGAAGCATTGTATTGATAACATTAGGCCACTAATTTGTAATAACCTGCCCGGGGACTACAGATGAAAACACTGGAACATTTACATTGATGTGAAAACTGAAATGTTGATTAATGTGCACTGTCCCTGTTAAATAAAAAATAAAAAACACCCTGTCTGGCACCAAGAATCATTCCATGGTCAAAGGCACTTAGATTACATTTCTTCCCCATTCTGACATTTGGTCTGAAAAACTGAAGCTGAACCTCTTGACCACATCTGCATGCTTTTATACATTTAGTTGCTGCCACATGATTGGACTTATTAAATATTTGCATTAACAAGCTGTTGGTCAGGTCTACCTAAGTTACTGAGTGTATATGTGTTTATTGTAAGAATGAGTGAGTAAATAGAAGTCTAGAGGCATATAGTGCATATATTTACACAAAGTGAGTATTAAAGGTGCCATGCAATACTCTTGTCACTAATATTTTGTTTTTAAACCTCATGCAATTAATGAGTTAAGATTTCTTGTGCTAAACGATTATACTGCCCACTTTCTCCCCATTAAACGGATTTATTGCCCAACAGTCAGATGGGTATTAGGCTGGCTGGAACTGGACAGAGGGAATTATAATATTCATAATAATTGTATAAGACAGTGCTTACTCAGGCAGCATTATCGTTTAAAACTGTAATGTACAAGTGGATTACATTAACCAAGCAAGGACGCCTCTTTGAAATAAATTGCACGGGGCATATTTACTGTATAAGTAAAGTAAATGTAAAAAAAAGAAAATTACTTAAAGAAATGTGAATCGTATATAATGTATTTATGAAGTATTAAAAATGACATGTTCCTTAAACCTCTTCACTTGACATTTACATGTCTTGACGTTGTTTGAGGGTTCAAACATACAGTGTAATTTGTACACCTTGAGCAAGGCTTTAATATTTTTATACAATAGTGTTTCCACCAATATCTGTCAGATTTATTTTCACATGAGTTGTTGCTCTTGGTGATGGGACATCAAACATGGGCAGGCTTGCAGTTCCAATGCCTGCTGGCGTGTGTGTGTGTGTGTGTGTGTGTGTGCGTGTTTGTGTGTGTGTGCGTGTGTGTACTTGTGTGCGTTTCTGCGTGTGTGTGTGTGAGAGAGAGTGTGTGTGTGTGTGTGTGTGTATGTGAGTGTGTGTGTGCATGCATGCGTGTTTGTGTGTGTGAGTGTGTGTTTGTGTGCGTGCGTGCGTGCGTGTTTGTGTTTGTGTGTGTGTGTGTGTGAGGGTGTGTCTGTGTGTGTGTGTGAGTGTGTGTCTATCCCAGTTCATTTTATTTCAATACTTTATAAGATAAAGAAAAAAATCTTATTACGGAATGTTATTCTAGATAGACTGCAATTCACATCAATCATATACTATACAATATATTTAATATTTAATAAATATATTATATTTTATTGACAATATTGCTATTTAAATATTTGGTCAAGTATTACAAAAACTTCAAATACAGCATAAAGCAGCCACAACAAACAAGGATTCTACATATGGATTTTTCACTCAGACTTCAGGGGAAATTGCTTTAAAAAATATTTCTAGAGAAAAAAGTTTCACACCTCTGCTCATCTAGACCCTGCTCTTCATCTGTCTGTCTGTCTATCTGTCTGCCTGTCTGTCAGTCTGTCTGTCTGTCTGTATGTCAGTCTGTCTGTATATCTGTCTGAATGTATGTCAGTCTGTCTGTCTGTATGTCTGTCTGTATGCCAGTCTGTCTGTCTGTATATCTGTATGTCAGTCTGTCTGTCTGTATGTCTGTATGTATGTATGTCAGTCTGTCTGTCTGTCTGTCTGTATGTATGTCAGTCTGTCTATCTGTCTGCCTGTCTGTATGTATGTCAGTCAGTCTGTCTGTCTGTCTGTATGTATGTATGTATGTATGTCAGTCTGTCTGCCTGTCTGTATGTATGTCAGTCTGTCTGTACGTATGTATGTATGCATGTATGTCTGTCTGTCAGTATGTCTGTCTGTCTGCATGTCAGTCAGTCTGTCTGCATGTCTGTCTGGAATTAAAAGCAAACATTGCTTTAAGATGTGTATTTAATAGATTAGTTTTTGAGCACATTTCTCACACTACGTAAGGTATAGTTAACTAAACAAAACAAAAAAAAAAACACTTGTATAACTACATTTTCCAATGAAATTTACAACAATTAGTGTGGTATCAGTACAAATTCAAATCCTCAATGCGTGTGTGCAGTGTGCGAGTGCATGTGTGTGTGCATGTGTGCAATGTGTGAGTACATGTGTGTGTGCGTGTGTGCAGTGTGAGTGCATGTGTGTGTGTACAGTGTGTGAGTGCATGTGTGTGTGTGTGTGTGTGCAGTGTGTGAGTGCATGTGTGTGTGCAGTGTGTGCAATGTGTGAGTGCATGTGTGTGTGCGTGTGTGCAGTGTGTGAGTGCATGTGTGTGTGTGTGTGTGCAGTGTGTGAGTGCGTGTGTGTGCGTGTGTGCAGTGTGTGAGTGCGTGTGTGTGCGTGTGTGCAGTGTGTGAGTGCATGTGTGTGTGCGTGTGTGCAGTGTGTGAGTGGGGGAGTGTAGTGTGAGTGTGTGTGTGTGTGTGTGTGCGGTGGGGGGGTGATTGTGTGCAGTGTGTGTTTGTGCAGTGTGAGTATGTGGGGTGTGCGTGTGTGCAGTGTGTGAGTGCATGTGTGTGCGTGTGTGCAGTGTGTGAGTGCGTGTGTGTGCGTGTGTGCAGTGTGTGAGTGCATGTGTGTGTGCGTGTGTGCAGTGTGTGAGTGGGGGAGTGTAGTGTGAGTGTGTGTGTGTGTGTGTGTGTGTGTGTGCGGTGGGGGGGTGATTGTGTGCAGTGTGTGTTTGTGCAGTGTGAGTATGTGGGGTGTGCGTGTGTGCAGTGTGTGAGTGCATGTGTGTGCGTGTGTGCAGTGTGTGAGTGCGTGTGTGTGCGTGTGTGCAGTGTGTGAGTGCATGTGTGTGTGTGTGTGTGTGTGCACTGTGTGTGTGTGTGGGGGGGTGTACAGATTTGCTCTCAGTGTGAGCTCCAGATCTCCGTGCTGTCAGTAAAATGGACGCTTAACCCAACGGAACTTACAGCTGACTTTCGCCGATAAAATCCCACTGAACTTGGCAGCCCTGGCAACCTGCGGCTCCTCCTGTGCTAATCCTGCACTGTTTACACGGGCAACGGCTGTGGGTAACACGCGTCTGGAGCTCTGTGTGATCCTGGCACCGCCGGCCTGCCTTCTCCACTCCCGCAGAGACCCACACGCACACCGTCCTCACCCTCCCCGTCTCAGGGTGCTAACGCACTCACGCCCCGCCAGAACACCCTCACATCCTGATTCAAAGCACCCTCACATCCTGATTCAAGTCACCCTCACATCCTGATTCAAGTCACCCTGACATCCTGATTCAAGTCACCCTCACATCCTGATTCAAAGCACCCTCACATCCTGATTCAAGTCACCCTCACATCCTGATTCAAAGCACCCTCACATCCTGATTCAAGTCACCCTCACATCCTGATTCAAGTCACCCTCACATCCTGATTCAAGTCACCCTCACATCCTGATTCAAATCACCCTCACATCCTGATTCAAAGCACCCTCACATCCTGATTCAAAGCACCCTCACATCCTGATTCAAAGCACCCTCACATCCTGATTCAAAGCACCCTCACATCCTGATTCAAAGCACCCGCAAAGTAAGCTTGTCTGCGCACTGCTAAAACTGCATTTTTATTCTTGTAATAAGACTTAAGATTTATTTTTCTCTCAAGTAGGAAGTATTTGCTTGTTTTGCCTTAAGCAAAACTTTTTCAACTCATTGGCAGTTTCTTTTTGTCTCATTTAGCAAAAAAGTCATAGGAATAAGATTAAGTCTAAACATAAAACTAAGATTGTTAAAAACTGGGCTGGTTTTTCTCAGGACTCTGCCTTCCCCTGTAAGGTAGAGGAGACTGCTCCCTTTCTGTGGATTTCACCAGTATATTTGAGCCGCTTTAGAAAGTATCGGCAGGGTCATTGGTGCCAGAATATACAGTAGAAGCACTTTTCAGATGATAGTTTGTGGATCTGAGCTATGGAATGTATGCCAACATGACTGCAAACCACAGACGTTGGGTTTCCCTGTGTTTATATGTATTAGTGTATTTTATGAACTGCATTTCTGTGTTTTCAAAAGGAGCCACACGTGATGGCGTGAGCGAGGAGCCACTCCGGACACGAGGACGTCGGATTCACCGCGGATGAAGAAATAAACGTGCTTTAAATAGACCTCAGACCAGCCGAGCCTTAGAGCCCAGCAAATTGTGCATGCTGTTTAGGACCCTTCGCAGCTTTTGGATCTTTTAGCATCTATCATACGATAAATCCATTTTTTCTCCGTCAGTGAAACTCATTGCCTTCAGAGGACCATCCTCCTACACATGAGAGATCAATTTGTCTTGGAGACAGGAATCTATATTTTTCTCATTGCAGGTATTGCCTCCCCCCGCTCCCCACATGCAAAGCTGAATCAGCTTTTAGCCCCGGACTCCACTGACCTCGCAGCCCCCCTCCTCCGGCCAGGGCCTCCTGTCCTCTCTAATTTGCGCCGCCCAGGCCCTCACTCCTGGCCCCCCTCCTGGGCTTCTCCAAAGGTGTTTCATCGCACTGCCGTGGATGTGAAAAACCCAGGCACTCAGAGCGGCTCAGAAAAGCGCTCTTGATATCAACAGGGGAGTGGACGCAGCCTGCCGCGGCCCACCGTTTGTCTACCTCCGGCAGAAGAAGTCTCGGGCCTCCCCTGGTGGCTCCGGACGATCGATACTACACAGGAGTTAAATTAGACCTCGAGTCAAGCACACATCTACCTTGGCTGCGATAAGTCAGACCTAAAATCCCCTGAAAATGTACTTTTTCCACTAAGTTAACCAATAACTGGGTGAAATGAGAGGGAAAATAGCAGCTGTCTTGCCTGTTTCTGATCCCTCTTCTATTTAACCCCCACAAAAACCCTCTACACAAAACACAGGCTCACTTCTATTTATTCCCAGTAAAAGCATTTCAGCATAAATTAAATGCACAATTAGCATGCATCCATGAAGGAAGGAAGTAGGACATAGTACACATGTTATTCTGTGTTGAGAGTTAAGGATATACATACATTTGCCTTATAGACTTCTAACGGTCAAGAGAGGAATTGAAGCCCTCAAACGACAGCACCATTCATCCCCCCCCCCTCTCTGTGAACGTGCTGATGTTGAAGCCCCCCCACGCCATTGGCTGTCAGTCCGTCAGCTGTATATTTTAAACCCAAATTTAAGGACTATAAACACAGTCAGCATGTAGGAAGGGGTTTACAATGGACTTGTTTTAACATGATTTTAACACAAAAATTACCTATTTTTTACCTTTAAGGTGATCACTTTGGGTGATTTTTTAGCTTCAGTGATAAAAATCTTGCTTTGCTGAATTAATTTATTGCCCAATTAGCATTATTAAAGTATAATTGAAGGGAAGGTTCCTAGTTGTACTTTGTTAATCTAGGACTGCTGCATTTGTATTTATCTTGGTACTGTAGTTCTTGACATTATTACTTACAGACCTGGCTTATTTACCATGTGTACTAAACTTAATGTCCATGGCTGTTCAACCGATTCAACCTGTTTTGTTGTTTGGTCTAATGACCCGATACGCACGTTTCTGTACGTGGCTTTGAATAAAAAGCATCCGCTAAATGAAACGTAATGTCACGGAAGGTCCTCTCTTCAGAATGCAGGTGGCCATTTTGAGAGGCAGCAGCAGGATTGGGCCTCCTGGCTCTGGGGCTCTCTCCTGGGCTGGAGCACACCTGGCTCTGGGGCTCTCTCCTGGGCTGGAGCACACCTGCTGCAGCGACGCGGCCCTCGCGGGGGCGCAGGTAGCGGCTCGACACCAGATGTCTGCCAGCGCGATTGAATTTGGGTCAGGAGACTGGCTTGCTCTCGGATCAATAGGCTGCACTCGGCACAGCTGACGCCCCGCACCTGATACACACACCCGACCTGGCTGGGGACCAATTACCCATACCTGAGGGGATTCCCCTCCTCGCTGCACGTATCTCCGCCGAGATCTCCTAGGATTACAGGTACTTAGAGCTCATTATGTGTGCTCTATTACCTGCCAGTCCCCTGCCCTAATGTTTGCACAACAACCCGTCTACCTTTTCCTTAGCCGTGCTGAGCTGAGTGCCGCGGCGGAGAGAGGTAAGCCGATAGCCCTGGCAGCGCGTGCGGGGCGGGGGGGCGCAGGGTGCGGGGCGGGGGGGTGCAGGGTGCGGGGCGGGGGGGGCGATAAGGTAATCACCAGAGCCTGCGTTTCACTGCCAGCTTCTCCCGCTCCTCTCCTGCTGCAGCTGTAACTCACACAGACGCAGGATTTAATCTGCCTGTTAAGGTTCTGGGATGAGAAACAAACAGAGATTTGTTGCGAGGGCCCCCCCCCCCCCAACCCCCACCTGGAGGCAGTGCACCTGTACTCCCTCTAGGGGGCAGGTCTGAGACAGCACTACCTTTCCCCAGCGCTCTTCCTGAAAGCCGCAGCTAGCACTACACGAAAAACCGTCGCACAGATGTATTTGTTTGTAACAGCTGAAGTGCACAACACAATCGTCAAACACATTCTTCATGTTTTTATAAACTTCATAAAACTTTATGTTTAGACATTGGGGATTTTTTTTTTGTTACTTCCTTTAACGTTGTTAGCATGGGTTCCAGTCTTCGCCAACTTGCATTCGGCATGCTAACTTTTAAACTGCAATTAATTCTGCTTTACTCAACCCAACAGAATTCTGACGTTTTGTTTTATTTTTTTATTGCTGCATTAATACAGCAATTGAGACAATAAAAATAATGAAATAAATGCAGACTATAAGCTAATTGCTATTGCCACTTCCGTGGCACTACTTGCTCACCTGCACCACCAGGTCAAAAAAAGAAGCCACACACCAAGTCCGTTGCGCTCCAGAGGAGGTGATATGTTTGCTCCAGTGCTAGCTGTATGTGTTAGCACCAGTGCTAGCTGTAGCCTATGCCTTTGCACCAGTGCTAGCTGTATGTGTTAGCTCCAGTGCTAGCTGTATGTGTCAGTACCAGTGCTAGCTGTATGTGTTAATACCATTGCTTGCTACATGTGTCAGTACCAATGCTAGCTGTATGTGTTAGTACCAATGCTAGCTGCATGTGTTAGCTCCAGTGCTAGCTGTATGTGTTAGCTCCAGTGCTAGCTGTATATGTTAGTACCAATGCTAGCTGTATGTGTTAGCTCCAGTGCTAGCTGTATGTGTTAATACCATTGCTTGCCACATGTGTCAGTACCAATGCTAGCTGTATGTGTTAGCACAAGTGCTAGCTGTATGTGTTAGCTCCAGTGCTAGCTGTATGTGTTAGCTCCAGTGCTAGCTGTATGTATTAACTCCAGTGCTAGCTGTATGTGTTAGTACCAGTGCTAGCTGTATGTGTTAACACCATTGCTTGCTACATGTGCCAGTACCAATGCTACCTGTATGTGTTAATACCATTGCTTGCTACATGTGTTTGCACCAGTGTTAGCTGCATGTGTTAATACCATTGCTTGCTACATGTGTCAGTACCAATGCTAGCTGTATGTGTTAATACCATTGCTTGCTACATGTGTCAGTACCAATGCTAGCTGTATGTGTTAATACCATTGCTTGCTACATGTGTCAGTACCAATGCTAGCTGTATGTGTTAGCTCCAGAATAGCTGTATGTGTTAGCACCAGTGCTAGCGGTATGTGTTAGCTCCAGTGCTAGCTATATGTGTTAGCTCCAGCGCTAGCTGTAGCCTATGCCTTTGCACCAGCGCTAGCTGTATGTGTTAGCTCCAGTGCTATGTGCTATGTGCTGTGTGCTATGTGCCAGTGCTGTGTTAATACCATACAGCTAGCTGTATGTCTTAGCACCAGTGCTAGCTGTATGTCTTAGCACCAGTGCTTGTTGTATGTGTTAGCTCCAGTGCTAGCGGTATGTTTTAGCTCCAGTGCTAGCTGTATATGTTAGCTCCAGTGCTAGCGGTATGTGTTAGCTCCAGTGCTAGCTGTATGTATTAGTACCAGTGCTAGCTGTATATGTTAGCACCAGTGCTAGCTGTATATGTTAGCACAAGTGCTAGCTGTATGTATTGCCACGTAATGTAATGTATTAGTACCAGTGCTAGCCAAAGGGAAATCTGGAACAAAGGGAAACTGAAGGACAGTATTTGCTATTTACTCAGATCCAGCTGATATGTGATTAATTAATTCATATGAGCTTAGTCACCAATAATATAAGCTGTACATGTTACATTTCTCTATTACAACATATTAGATCATTGTTATATAATAATAGCAACTATTGAATAGTGTGAACCTTGTATATTTTTATGCCAAAATTATTATCACTATTGGCATGTAGAATCATACTACGATGGACTGAACAACAGTAAAATGATAAAAGACCACATTCTGTCTGATCCTTCCACTGCAAGAATTATATTATGTTGGGTTAAATCAGTGAGAAGAAATGCTTCTGCAGTCTAGCTTAAAAACTCAATTTCTGTATTTGCATGAGAGACATGACAAACACCAAAATAAGTCATTTCGCTGTCACACCCAGGTGGCCGGGTTCCCTGTGGTAATTTTATTGAAAAAGAGCAACCTGTTATGAATAATTATCTCCCAACCACAGCCACCTGGCCCGCGCTTTAAAAATAGACGGGAACACGTCGGTGGCGATGATTAGATATTACGCTGGGAGACCACATAACCCTGGCCCACCTGATTTCCATCCCTCTCTCCGTTCTCCACCTTCCTCCCTCCCCGGTCCCGATCTCTCCATCAATAGCCGGGCACCTGCTTCCTGCCACTACACAGAGAGGGGACACCTGTGAGCGCTAACATCCCAAATCATCTCTAAAGTTGAAGAGGAGAATTATACCCTTAATGGCGCTTTGCAGTTGAGCTGGCTTCTGGGCTGGCCTCCAAGAGAGCGCATTCCAAAAGCGCCGGCAAGGGAGGGTGTCATACAGGATGTAACGACCGTGCGGCAAAGCTCGCTGCGGATGCTGCTGCCATTTTCTTTCTCCTCTCTCCTAAGCCAGGAGAGAAAGGCGTCGCCGAGTCAAGGATGGAAGGGCGTGTGATTAATGCGCGTGTTCCGGGTTTCGCTCCACTCGCGGTGTTTTGCGTTTAAGTGTTATTGATTTGATTCCGGGGGAGAAAAAGAGGTTACTCTTGTTTCCAGTCGCCGGTTTAGGGTCAAACCCGCCCGGACGGAAGAAGAATGGGGCATCACCGGTGGGGGTGGAGAGCCGGTCAAGCAAGAAATGGAGCTGTTTTTGTGGCGGTCAGAGTGGCGTTAGGTTAATGCTGGTGTGAAACGTGCTCTTCCCAGAGATGGAAAGTGACACATCGCCACGCGCCCGGCCACTCCGACCGCCAGCGCAGCGCAGTGAGACTGGCGTGCGAGGCGAGGTGATAAGCCCCTTCTTCACAGGTCGGTCACGTGCCTGTGTGCTCCAGTCCACGACCCGCAAGGTCAGGGGAAGAGGAGACGTACAGGGGCGCACTTTTCAGGCCGAACGTGCCAGCCTCGGTCCCAAACTTGAACACCATGGGCCTCTGTGTTCTCTGGGCCCATCTCTGCTCATGCTCTGCGTTTACATACGCAAGTTTAGAGACACTGTTTCTCACGGATACTAGGCAGATCAGGAAATCTGTGTAATATGAATCACTTTCCTTATACACCCAACATTTCCAGATTTGGCAGGAGATAGGGAAGTATCTCCTCATTTTGAATGCACAAAAGACCCAGTCGCAGATCGAGTGCTTGTGACACAAAGTGCCAATTACATGACATTTCCAACAGTATTCTTTAAGCCGCAGCGTGTAGATGCGGGCACGCACTAATGGTTTGAAACATGTTCACATGAACTTCCAGGTTTATTAAAAAAAGAAGAAAAAAAAGAAATAACTAAAGCTTCTGTGTATCAGGTGTGACAGAATAGCACCCAGCGAGCTGACTGGAATCTTTTTGGTTTCTGTCATTTGAAAAAAGGTGCCACTGCCATATGACAGTAATTAACAGCTGACAAAAATATCCTTGCTTTAGGAGGAGGTGGCAAATCACAAAGTCATGTTATTTTCTCATTAATTTACCATTGGCTGTCTTTAACTTGGGCAGAGGGAGACCTTAGGTACAAACTTAATAAGGCCCCATACTGTTCTGTGCACATTTGCACCACATACAAATAAGCCCTGAAGTAACTTTAATTTCAATCAATCCTTCAGTTACCGGCCTTAGAATGTGAATTTAAATGATCAGACCTTGAACCTGAAAGATATAATTTGCTTTTGCGGTTGGTGGCAGGGCACAGAGGTTTTTGTGGCTCAGATGTTTGCCCTTGTCAGCGACAGAGACAGAATCGTCCACCATTAAAATGCATGTATTTACCTTTAGCTTTTCAATCTTTTGAGTTGTATTTGCTGCTGGCAATCACTCTGATCCAGATTGACTAGAATCGTGTTCCTCTTTTATGTAATCCGCTTATACAGAAAGATATTTACTGGACTACTTCAGGTATCTGAGTATGAGCTCAGCTGCCAAGAACTATGAAAAAACAACCAATAAATAAGTAATTTAAATAAATAAAATGACTGCAAGTATACCAGAGTGTGATTTACAATGAACAATTTGGTATGGTATCCCCCTGCCCCCCCCCCCCCAAATAACTTAATATGTCCCATTTTGTTTTTGTGCGAACCCGTTTATTAATCCAGACGTTTTCAGGGTTTTAGCGCTGGCGTCTGTGGACCCCCCTCCTCGTTTTTGGCATTCTCTGAAGCGCCGCGCTCCGCTAACCTTGCCGGTGTTTTGAAAGAAACCAAACAAAAGGTTGACGGCGGAGCCTCCCGGAATCCTCGGGGGGACCCTCCGAACACGGATTCGTCGTTCGCCTGTTTGTTCTTTAATAAAATCAGAGGCAGCAGACAGGCATGTCGCTGGAGCGCCGGCCCCTTTGTGGGAATCTTGATTTACTCCACGCTCTGATCTCCAAACATTAATCAAGGGAATAGGTGCCATTAGGCCTGCATATTCAAAAGCACCTAATGCCAGCAGCAGGTGGCACACGATGCATCTTGTTGTTATTAGTTCACACAGTCAAGTTGGCAGGTTTTGAGATGCTTTCGAGCGGCGTGTGAGCTAAACTGCTCCCAGGACTGAGGAGAAGGATTTCACTGCGCGGGGAAAGGAGCTGGTGGACACACCGCACGTTTAAACTGCATGGAGGAAGGCTTACCAAACACGTATCACCTCACCTCACCAGAGTCCGTCTCTGTGGAGCAGCTGTTGGCTTATTGATTTTTTCACTCAGACATCGGAGACGTTTAGGTCGCTGACACATTTTGAGAAATAGGTTGGTTGCAGTTCAGTATTTGACATTTTCTATATGCTTTCTAAAATTTAAAAAAGTTTGTTTTGGTTTTTTCTCTTAAAAAAACTGGGCAAGTCTGCGACTACTAGTCGGCGAGGATCATATTTTCAATTTATAGGTATAAGTACTGAACAGTAAAAAACAATGTAGCATGCGACTATGTGGAAGAAATATGGGTGATAAAAACCTTGTAACGTGATTTGGCGCTGAGTTTGCCAATGAAAACAAGGCTAGACGTGTCCCTTGGAGTCAGCAGCCCCATCACCATGCTCAGACCCAGCACACAGACGCTAGCCTGGATCTGTGATGCAATCTAACGCTCGGAGACGAGAGTCACTCGGACCACCTGTGCCGTGAACAGTTCATCACATAATGCAGAAGACAAGTCTGGAGAGGAGAAAAGTGCTACTTAGAAACAAGTCTCTCTCCTCCCTCCTCTCTCTGTCCATCTCTGTCCCTTTCTCTCTTTCTCTTCCTCGCCTCCTTCTCTTTCTCTCACACACTCATGCACACACACCCACAGGCACTCACACATTCACATGCATGCACAGACACATACATGCACACACTCACCCACACAAACGCACATGCACACACATACATGTACACACTCACCCACACAAACAAACATGCACACAAGTACAGGCACACACACACATGCACACACACATATGCACACACACATATGCACACACACATGCACGCACACACGCACATGCACGCACACACACACACATGCACACACACCCACACAAACACACGCACATGCACGCACACACGCACATACACACACAAACACACATTCACCCCCACACACACACACAAACACACATTCACCCCCACACACACCAACAAACACACGGAAAGTGGGAAAGCTGTGGGCCATGTTGGAGAAGAGAACCGGTAACATCTGCAGTCTCCGTTGTTGATAGCGTGTTTGCCAGCTTGGAGACAGATCACAGGCGGTGAGAGATGCTGGAGACCCGGCTGTACCTCTTGGCCACCCTCTCTCAGATCCATACTTCCAAGCCTCCTAGCTACCACCTGTTAGTTAATTTGCAGCGACTAAAAGGACACCCCGGTTCTCTGAAGTCAGCCCTCACTCTCGGCCTCCCTCCACCAGATTTGGCGATTCTGAGTTATCGCTCTCTTCGTCTTCTGTCATGGCCGGGCTTTGAAGTGAGAGGGTCTGAAAGCGCACACCCCGGTCCCCTCGCCCGAGGAGAAAGCCCAGACATCATGGGACTTGGCAGAGAACAGCTCCGTTAATGTCTGAGTTAGTTAGATACACTAATTAGCGCAGAATGTGCGGAGAGACACCAACCCGAAACGTATGAAGTAAAAGGCCAGTGTTCATTAAATACGGTGAGCAACGCCTCGGCAATGCAAAGTTTTTAAATGCAAATTACGCCGTTATTCAGACCAAACCGGGAACACATTCAGCCGCTTTTATCCAGAGCCGCGCGTCTACTGGCTGTTCTTTTGTGTCAAGTTTCTTTGAGTTACAGCTAAAGCCCGAAATCGCCGGCGTGCGAACGGCGTACGCTCCTCATCAAAGCGAAAAGCCCGCGAAAGTAAACACATTTCTGTTTTTTTGTTTTTTTAAACGTGAATGTCGTTGATGAGTTTGAGTGGCGCGGTGGTTTGTGCAGCGGTTATGAACGTTTTCCAGTACGCCCCGTCCCGTGAACACCTTAAAAGACATCTGTCAGAAATCAATCAGACATCAGTGGTTTCAGAAACCACAATGCTCCACCTTTCAGATTCGCCTTCTGTTGTTCCTTTGAGATCCTGCGTACGCAAAATGGCTCCCTCTTTCAACCCCGGGGAAATCCTTACGCCCGTGCCTTCTGTGCTGTGATTGGCTGATCATGACAACCATGTAATGCGTATGGAAATTAATTTGGTTGAATGAAGAGCTTCAATATAAGACAGTGTTTTTGAGAGAAACATTGTGCACTTGTGTATATTTTGTTAATTTACACCACTGAATTCCCACAGTCCTGATTCAAGTGAATTTGTGCAAATACATTACTATAAAAAGACCAAGAGCACTGGATGATGCAGCTATGTAATACTAATAAAGCTTCATGTATTTAACAGAAGGAACCTCTTACTGCTTGCTGGTCAAAATGGTAGTAGTGGTCTGTGTGGATTTCTGCACTGCTAAATGTGTTTTGGATAGAGATTCTGTTTTTCTTGCATGGTGTCAGCATTGATTTTTCTTTTTTCTTTTTCAGTTTTAATGGGTAAATACATTCTTTAAAGCCTCGTCTAGCCCACAGCAAGCTCGAGAATTCCTGGGTTTTCAAAGTTTTGCAGTAACTTTAAAGTTGGAGCGCTACAATCTCTAAGGGTAAACCCAAGAAAATGCTCACCGCTGAAGGTATCTGCGCAGGAAACTCGACATGCCCATGTGAAGTCTGCACGCCTGTAAAAATCAATACCGCATCTCACAGCTGGAACAGCAGCTTGAGCAAAATGTGCTTCAGACCCTCTCTCTGGAAATGAGAGACCCACAGAACAAAATGGTGACCTCGTGGCACACAGGTAATGTCTCTCCCTCTCTCTCTTCTTATCTCACTCTCCCTCTCTCCCCCTCACTCCATCAACCCCCTCTCTCCCCTCCTCCCTCTCTCTACCTCCCTCTCTCCCCTTCCTCCCTCTCTCTACCTCCTCTCTCTACCCCTCTCTTCCTCTGTCTATACCCTTCTCTCTCTGTACAGTGTGTGTACATGCTGTGTGTTTGCATGTCCCCCTCTCTCTGTCTCTCTCTCAGTACAGTGTGTGTGTGTGTGTGTGTGCTCTCTCTCAGTACAGTGTGTATGTGTGTGTGTGCTCTCTCTCAGTACAGTGTGTGTGTGTGTGTGTGTGTGCTCTCTCTCAGTACAGTGTGTGTGTGTGCTCTCTCAGTACAGTGTGTGTGTGTGTGTGTGTGTGCTCTCTCTCAGTACACTGTGTGTGTGTGTGCTCTCTCAGTACAGTGTGTGCTCTCTCTCAGTACACTGTGTGTGTGTGTGCTCTCTCTCAGTACAGTGTGTGTGTGCTCTCTCTCAGTACAGTGTGTGTGTGTGTGTGTGTGTGTGTGTGTGTGTGCTCTCTCAGTACAGTGTGTGTGTGCTCTCTCTCAGTACAGTGTGTGTGTGTGTGTGTGTGCTCTCTCAGTACAGTGTGTGTGTGTGTGTGTGCTCTCTCTCAGTACAGTGTGTGTGTGTGCTCTCTCTCTCTCAGTACAGTGTGTGTGCTCTCTCTCAGTACAGTGTGTGTGTGTGTGTGTGCGCTCTCTCAGTACAGTGTGTGTGTGAGCTCTCTCTCAGTACAGTGTGTGTGTGTGTGTGTGTGTGTGTGTGTGTGTGTGTGCGCTCTCAGTACAGTGTGTGTGTGCTCTCTCAGTACAGTGTGTGTGTGTGTGTGTGTGTGTGTGTGTGCTCTCTCAATACAGTGTGTGTGTGTGTGTGTGTGTGTGTGTGTGTGTGTGTGTGTGCTCTCTCAGTACAGTGTGTGTGTGTGTGTGTGTGCTCACTCTCAGTACAGTGTGTGTGCTCTCTCTCAGTACAGTGTGTGTGTGTGTGCTCTCTCAGTACAGTTTGTGTGTGTGTGCTCTCTCTCAGTAGTGTGTGCTCTCTCTCAGTACAGTGTGTGTGTGTGTGTGTGTGTGTGTGTGCTATCTCAGTACAGTTGGTGTGTGCTCTCTCTCAGTACAGTGTGTGTGTGTGTGTGTGTGTGTGCGCTCTCTCAGTACAGTGTGTGTGTGAGCTCTCTCTCAGTACAGTGTGTGTGTGTGTGTGTGTGTGTGTGTGTGCGCTCTCAGTACAGTGTGTGTGCTCTCTCAGTACAGTGTGTGTGTGTGTGTGCTCTCTCAATACAGTGTGTGTGTGTGTGTGTGTGTGTGTGTGTGTGCTCTCTCAGTACAGTGTGTGTGTGTGTGTGTGTGTGTGTGTGTGTGTGCTCACTCTCAGTACAGTGTGTGTGTGCTCTCTCAGTACAGTGTGTGTGTGTGCTCTCTCAGTACAGTTTGTGTGTGTGTGCTCTCTCTCAGTAGTGTGTGCTCTCTCTCAGTACAGTGTGTGTGCGTGTCTGTGTGTGTGCTATCTCAGTACAGTTTGTGTGTGCTCTCTCTCAGTAGTGTGTGTGTGTGTGCTCTCTCTCAGTACAGTATGTGTGCTCTTTCTCTCAGTACATTGTGTGTGTGCTCTCTCTCAGTACAGTGTGTGTGTGTGTGTGTGTGTGTGCTCTCTCAGTACAGTGTGTGTGTGTGCTCTCTCAGTACAGTGTGTGTGTGTGTGTGTGCTCTCTCTCAGTACAGTGTGTATGTGTGTGTGTGTGCTCTCTCTCAGTACAGTGTGTGTGTGTGTGCTCTCTCAGTACAGTGTGTGTGTGTGTGTGTGTGCTCTCTCTCAGTACGGTGTGTGTGTGTGTGTGTGTGTGTGTGTGCTCTCTCTCAGTACAGTGTGTGTGTGTGTGCTCTCTCTCAGTACAGTGTGTGTGTGTTCTCTCTCAGTACAGTGTGTGTGTGTGTGTTCTCTCTCAGTACAGTGTGTGCTCTCTCTCAGTACAGTGTGTGTGTGTGTGTGTGTGTGTGGGTGTGTGTGTGTGTTCTCTCTCAGTACAGTGTGTGTGTGTGTGCTCTCTCTCAGTACAGTGTGTGTGTGTTCTCTCTCAGTACAGTGTGTGCTCTCTCTCAGTACAGTGTGTGTGTGTGTGTGTGTGTGTCTGTGCTCTCTCTCAGTACAGTGTGTGTGTGTGTGTGTGCTCTCTCTCAGTACAGTGTGTGTGTGTGTGTGTTCTCTCTCAGTACAGTGTGTGTGTGTGTTCTCTCTCAGTACAGTGTGTGTGTGTGTGGGTGTGTGTGTGTGTGTTCTCTCTCAGTACAGTGTGTGTGTGTGTGCTCTCTCTCAGTACAGTGTGTGTGTGTTCTCTCTCAGTACAGTGTGTGTGTGTGTGTGTGTTCTCTCTCAGTACAGTGTGTGTGTGTGTGTGTGTGTGTGTGTGTGTCTGTGTTCTCTCTCAGTACAGTGTGTGTGTGTGTTCTCTCTCAGTACAGTGTGTGTGTGTGTGTGTGTTCTCTCTCAGTACAGTGTGTGTGTGTGTGTGCTCTCTCTCAGTACAGTGTGTGTGTGTTCTCTCTCAGTACAGTGTGTGTGTGTGTGTGTTCTCTCTCAGTACAGTGTGTGTGTGTGTGTGTTCTCTCTCAGTACAGTGTGTGTGTGTGTGTGTGCTCTCTCTCAGTACAGTGTGTGTGTGTGTGTGTTCTCTCTCAGTACAGTGTGTGTGTGTGTGTGTCTCTCAGTACAGTGTGTGTGTGTGTGTGTCTCTCAGGTCCCCTGCCCTGCCGCTCACAGTGATGTGTGAAGTGGGGCTCAGTTATGCAGGTCTGTTCATGCAGAGGCTGCTGATTCCCCTTCACACTTCATATTGCCTTTCTGCCCCGCCCGGATCCCCGGGAGAGCACATACAGACCTGGGGTTAGGACCTGCATCATGGCAACCGCATCCGCACACAGGCCTGGGGTTAGGACCTGCGTCATGGCAACCGCATCCACACACAGGCCTGGGGTTAGGACCTGCGTCATGGCAACCGCATCCACACACAGGCCTGGGGTTAGGACCTGCGTCATGGCAACCGCATCCACACACAGGCCTGGGGTTAGGACCTGCGTCAGGTGTCTCAACCACTAACTTCAAAATACTAAAGGTGTGTGAAATGTTTGGTTGTCTGTTACACTGTTTACCGTACTAAAGCTGTGTGAAATGTTAGGGTGTCTGTTACACTGTTTATCGTACTAAAGCTGTGTGATATGTTAGGTTGTCTGTTACACTACCTTCATCGGCAGTACGTTTATGGACTGCATACAGCGACCAGAATAATGAGTGATTTTCTCACCAATGATTTTACAGTCAGGTTGGTGGAGTTTCCTGAGAGAAATTAGATTAACAGAGCTGGTGTACAGTACGGCCAGGATACCTAGATCAGGGGCTTGTTCCACAAAGCAGGATTACTAGTTACCGGATAACTGCACAAAGTAAAACTTTTTTTTTCTTAAGCCCACGTTCCACATTTTCGCAGTGTCCAGGTTTTACTCATTGCAGTTACTCAGTAATCCTGCTTTCTGGAATAGGCCCCAGGTCTGAAATGTATGATTGAAAGGTCTGAGAAACAGTGCTTTTTCTGCACAATGTTGCTGCAATGTTCCTGAACTTGTTTTGTTTCACTACGGTCTAAAGGACATGTGGAAGTGGAAAAGAGACATTGTGCACAGAGGAAATATAGATGAAAGGTTTCCACCATTCTCATGGTCTGTGTGATTCATTAACCTGTCAGAGTCCTCCACATACCCACAATGCTGAGGGATTGAAGCTGAGGGATTAGGTTACTACCATTGAAACCTGCCAGTATCTTTAAAAGATTATTAGAAGGGGCGACTTTGGGAAATGTTCTCTTTGGCTGGAAATATATTTATTTATTTATTTATTTATTTATTTCACATTGTGCACTCCCCGTGCATTGATGCTCAGCGTGTGCTCCCGAACGCTGACTGGAGCGTGCACTCAGGAGTGTGCATGCACACCACACTGCCCTTACCCATAATACAACACTGCCCTTACCCATAATACAACACTGCCCTTACCCATAATACAACACTGCCCTTACCCATAATACAACACTGCGCTTACCCATAATACAACACTGCCCTTACCCATAATACAACACTGCCCTTACCCATAATACAACACTGCGCTTACCCATAATACAACACTGCCCTTACCCATAATACAACACAGCCCTTACCCATAATACAACACTGCCCTTACCCATAATACAACACTGCCCTTACCCATAATACAACACTGCCCTTACCCATAATACAACACTGCGCTTACCCATAATACAACACTGCCCTTACCCATAATACAACACTGCCCTTACCCATAATACAACACTGCCCTTACCCATAATACAACACAGCCCTTACCCATAATACAACACTGCCCTTACCCATAATACAACACTGCCCTTACCCATAATACAACACTGCCCTTACCCATAATACAACACTGCCCTTACCCATAATACAACACAGCCCTTACCCATAATACAACACAGCCCTTACCCATAATACAACACTGCCCTTACCCATAATACAACACTGCCCTTACCCATAATACAACACTGCCCTTACCCATAATACAACACTGCGCTTACCCATAATACAACACTGCCCTTACCCATAATACAACACTGCCCTTACCCATAATACAACACTGCCCTTACCCATAATACAACACTGCCCTTACCCATAATACAACACAGCCCTTACCCATAATACAACACAGCCCTTACCCATAATACAACACTGCCACATTGAGTTCACCATAGAATTGATGGGTCCTCGCCCTGAGAGAACCTGCCCCCCCACTCCCCACCTCACTGTGTGTTTGCACGTGTGTGTGTGTGTGTGTATGTGCATGTGCATGTGTATGCGTGTGTCAGTGAGATAATGGATCCCCCCTGCCCCTCCACGGACACAGAAATATTCTGTGTGTTTGGACCAGCGAACAGACACACATACACATGCGCACACACAGCGCGTGCGACCGCGAGCGAGCGCTAATCCGCAGCGAAGCCCGTGTGCGGGCCGCCCAACAGATGGGTCAGCGTCGAGGTGCGAAGTGTCCAGGGAGGAAGGTGAGGCAGACCAGAGGGCTCGCACGGCGTACACTCGCCCCGCTTATTAGCATGCTCTCTCCTTTCACTCAGACAGGAGAGAGGGAGGGAGAGAGAGAGGGAGGGAAAGAGAGGGAGTGAGAGAGAGAGGGAGTGAGTGAGAGAGGGAGGGAAAGAGAAAGGAATGAAAGAGAAAGGGAGTAAAAGAGGGAGTGAAAGAGGAAAGGAAAGAGAAAGGGAATGAAAGAGAGGGAGTGAAGGAGAGTGAGGGAAAGAGAGGGGATGAATGAGAAAGAGTGAAAGCGAAGTTGTGAGAGGGGAGTGAAAGAGAGAAGGAGTGAAGGAGAGAGGTAGTAAAAGAGAGAGGGTGTGAAGGAGAGGGAGTGGAATAGAGAGTGAGGGAAAGAGAGAGGGAGTGAAGGAGAGGGAGTGAAAGAGAGAGTGAGAGAAAGAGAGAGTGAGGGAAAGAGAGAGGGAGTGAAGGAGAGGGAGGGAAAGAGAGTGAGGGAAAGAGAGAGGGAGTGAAGGAGAGGGAGGGAAAGAGAGAGGGAGTGAAGGAGAGTGAGGGAAAGAGAGAGGGAGTGAAGGAGAGGGGGTGAAAGCGAAGTTGTGAGAGGGGAGTGAAAGAGAGAAGGAGTGAAAGAGAGAGGGAGGGAAAGAGAAAGGAATGAAAGAGAAAGGGAGTAAAAGAGAGAGGGAGTGAAGGAGAGGGAGTGAAAGAGAGTGAGGGAAAGAGAGAGGGAGTGAAAGAGAGGGAGGGAAAGAGAGAGGGAGTGAAGGAGAGTGAGGGAAAGAGAGTGAGGGAAAGAGAGAGGGAGTGAAGGAGAGGGGGTGAAAGCGAAGTATGAGAGGGGAGTGAAAGAGAGAAGGAGTGAAAGAGAGAGGGAGGGAAAGAGAAAGGAATGAAAGAGAAAGGGAGTAAAAGAGAGAGGGAGTGAAGGAGAGGGAGTGAAAGAGAGAGGGAGTGAAGGAGAGAGAGTGAAAGAGAGTGAGGGAAAGAGAGAGGGAGTGAAGGAGAGTGAGGGAAAGAGGGAGTGAAGGAAAGAGAGAGGGAGTGAAGGAGAGTGATGGAAAGAGAAAGAGGGAGTGAAGGAAAGAGAGAGGGAGGGAAAGAGAGGCAGCAGACATGTCGGCCTCCTCTGAAGTTCTGTGCGAGGCGCTGCCAGCGCCGCTGACCTGTGTGACACCTTTAGCGGGACAGATGGCGTGGTCGGGGGCGGCGGGAACGCTGGAATCTGCCAGAACAATCTGCTGCTAGCAGGTGTCGGCTAATTGTCTCCGAGCGCAAGCGCGCCAGCACTACCTGAGTGGAAACAAATATCTTCATTTACCCCCGCCTCGCTGGGGAGACGCTTCCAAGAGCCGGAACACAACACCGCACTCCGGCGAGGAGGGAAGGGAGGTAGGGGGAGGGACAAGCGTGGCGTTGTCAATTAAAGCAAGGCTGTGGCGTTCCCCCCTCCCAGCTGTGCGCTGAAGGGCCCAGCGATGACAAATATAATATAGAGCATACAGGGAACGGGAGCGAAGCATTACATCACGTTTACTTAGCGTTTCTTCCAAAGTAACGTACAAAAAGTGTATATCAAGGTCACAGAACAAACTACAGAACAGGTTGGATAACGTACAATTCACATAGAATTGGGTATACATGCATGAATATGAGTTTAGTATATATGGTAGATAGGCCAAGTCTGTTCCTAATAAGGTCAGGAACTGCAGTATCAAGACACATACAGGTTCCACAGTCCTAGTTTAAAATACAAAATACAACACAACGCTAAAGATAGAGACAGGTGATAAGAGATCAGAGCACTCCTGCAGAGGAGGTACAGCACGAAGAGGTGAGTCTTCAGACTACAGTGGAAAATGGGCAGTTCGTAGAGGAACGGCGAGGTCGTTCCTGGGGGGCGTTCACACTGGTACCACGCCTCAGCTCAGCCTGGGAGCGCAGGAGAAGGACGATGAACTACAGCTAACCGCCACAGAGCTCTTAGCTCAGAGACGTTAGCAAGCTAGCGTTCACAGGAAGACAGACTGTAGGCGGCAGCGTCAAGTTTGTTTTGCTGTGCTGCGTCCCCTATTCTGTGTGTGTAAAAGAAGGCCCTGCTTGCACAGATAAAGACTGTGTGTTACAGTTCTTTGTTTCATAACAGATACAGGTGCAACATAATATGTATATGTGCATACATATAAAAGTACAGGAGCAAATGCTTGAAAACATGAAAAATATGAATAAACACCCCCCTTCTACAACAAAAATCTAAAATCACAAACAAAGTGTCATCGTTCTGCAGAGCATCTCTATCCCCAGTGTCTTCATATTCATATTTATTTCTCCTTCTGCCTAGTTTTATTTTGTTCTTTGAGTTTCAGTGGTCTCCAGCCATGTTTAGCTGGGTAGGGCAATGCGGTGCAGCCCACAGCTTTGGGAGCGGGCCTAACCTGTTTTTAAATGTGTTTCAGGAGCGAGCTCTTTAGAAGCCGCTCTGCATTCTGACTGATCCCCGTCCATTAGAGCCGGCTGCTGAGAGCAGCACACGTTAGCGGAGAGCGGGGCCTAACTGTACCTGTTCAGCCCCAGCTCCGCCCCGTACAGACCCAAATCAGGTTAGTGCCTGCTGCTTCCCTACAGACCCCCACAAACACTGCAGCTCTCCTCCTGTCTGTGTCAGGTCTGAACGCCAACCCCGGCTCTCTCCCTCTCTCACCCACTCTCTCTCTCTCCCTCTCTCACCCACTCTCTCTCTCTCTCCCTCTCTCACCCACTCTCTCTCTCCCCCTCTCTCACCCACTCTCTCTCTCACCCACTCTCTCTCTCTCCCTCTCTCACCCACTCTGTCTCTCTGCCTCTCTCACCCACTCTCTCTCTCTCCCTCTCTCACCCACTCTCTCTCTCTCCCTCTCTCACACACTCTGTCTCTCTCTCACCCACTCTCTCTCTCTCCCTCTCTCACCCACTCTCTCTCTCTCCCTCTCTCACCCACTCTCTCTCTCTCCCTCCCTCACCCACTCTCTCTCTCTCCCTCTCTCACCCACTCTGTCTCTCTCTCCCTCTCTCATCCACTCTCTCTCTCTCCCTCTCTCACCCACTCTCTCTCTCCCTCTCTCACCCACTCTCTCTCTCTCCCTCTCTCACCCACTCTGTCTCTCTCTCCCTCTCTCACCCACTCTGTCTCTCTGTCTCTCTCTCACCCACTCTCTCTCTCCCTCTCTCACCCACTCTCTCTCTCTCCCTCCCTCACCCACTCTCTCTCTCTCCCTCTCTCACCCACTCTGTCTCTCTCTCCCTCTCTCACCCACTCTCTCTCTCTCCCTCTCTCACCGACTCTCTCTCTCCCTCTCTCACCCACTCTCTCTCTCCCTCTCTCACCCACTCTGTCTCTCTCTCCCTCTCTCACCCACTCTCTCTCTCTCCCTCTCTCACCCACTCTCTCTCTCTCCCTCCCTCACCCACTCTCTCTCTCTCCCTCTCTCACCCACTCTCTCTCTCCCTCTCTCACCCACTCTGTCTCTCTCCCTCTCTCTCTCTCCCTCTCTCACCCACTCTCTCTCTCTCCCTCTCTCACCCACTCTCTCTCTCTCCCTCTCTCACCCACTCTCTCTCTCTCCCTCCCTCACCCACTCTCTCTCTCTCCCTCTCTCTCTCCCCCTCTCTCACCCACTCTGTCTCTCTCCCTCTCTCACCCACTCTGTCTCTCTCTCTCTCCCTCTCTCACCCACTCTGTCTCTCTCTCCCTCTCTCACCCACTCTCTCTCTCTCCCTCTCTCACCCACTCTCTCTCCCCCTCTCTCACCCACTCTCTCTCTCCCTCTCTCACCCACTCTCTCTCTCTCCCTCTCTCACCCACTCTGTCTCTCTCTCCCTCTCTCACCCACTCTCTCTCTCTCCCTCTCTCACCCACTCTGTCTCTCTCTCCCTCTCTCACCCACTCTCTCTCTCCCTCTCTCACCCACTCTGTCTCTCTCCCTCTCTCACCCACTCTCTCTCTCTCCCTCTCTCACCCACTCTCTCTCTCCCCCTCTCTCACCCACTCTCTCTCTCTCCCTCTCTCACCCACTCTCTCTCTCTCCCTCTCTCACCCACTCTGTCTCTCTCTCCCTCTCTCACCCACTCTCTCTCTCTCCCTCTCTCACCCACTCTCTCTCTCTCCCTCTCTCACCCACTCTGTCTCTCTCTCCCTCTCTCACCCACTCTCTCTCTCTCCCTCTCTCACCCACTCTCTCTCTCCCTCTCTCACCCACTCTGTCTCTCTCTCCCTCTCTCACCCACTCTCTCTCTCCCCCTCTCTCACCCACTCTGTCTCTCTCTCCCTCTCTCACCCACTCTGTCTCTCTCTCCCTCTCTCACCCACTCTCTCTCTCCCTCTCTCTCTCTCTCCCTCTCTCACCCGCTCTGTCTCTCTCTCCCTCTCTCAACCACTCTCTATCTCTGTCTCTCTCTCTCCCTCTCTTTCCCTCTCTGTTTTCCTCCCTCTCCCCCTCTCTCCCACTCTCTCAAATTTTCAAATTCAAATTCAGATTGCTTTATTGGCACGACAAGTTACATCTTATGTCGCCAAAGCACAAAAAGAGCACAGAACATACACCACTGAACACATGGATATACAGTATTTGTGGACATACAGTTTACGGACATACATGTATATCACTGGTTGTCCTTCTGTTTGTGGGAAGCTGTGACTCTCCCTCTCTCTCTCTCTCTCTCCCTCTCTCTCTCTCTCTCTCCCTCTCTCTCTCTCTCTCGTTCTCTCTTCCCTCCATCCCTGAATGCTGAATATTTTTGACAGGAGGCCATGAGTTAATCCCACTCCCACTGACTGCCCTGTGCCCGGACCAGCTGGACAGAGACCCAGGCCTGCCTTGTCCCCAGGATCAGGGAAGGTGCAGTCTGGTCACTGGGCCTGGCAACCTGGCCCGATGAGATGGACCCAGTCAGAGGCACCAGAAAGTCAAATGAGATGACCCCCGATACCCCACCCCAACTCTCCTTCTGTCTCTCTCACACGCATGCACGCACAGACATGCGCGTGCACTCACACACATACACACACATACACACACACACGCGTGCTCACACATACACACACACACACACACACAAACACACACTCGCGCACTCACACACATACACACACATACACACACACACGCGTGCTCACACATACACACACACACGCACACACACACACGCTCGCGCACTCACACACATACACACACATGCATGCTCACACATACACACACATACACACACATGCACGCACGCACATGCGGGCACACTCACCCACAGACACACACGCACACACACACATATGCACACACACACACACACACGTGTGCTCACACATACGCACACACACATACACACATGCGCACGCGTGCTCACACATACACATGCACGCACACGTGTCTATGTGTTTTCAATGTTTCCGAAAACAAAAATATACAGCATATACAGTACACAAATACCTATCGTTGTACAAAATAATAATAATAGTAATTAGTATTCTTTTTATTATTATTATTAATAATAATCATTTACATTTTTGTTGCACACCATTTCTTTCTGTCCAGCTAAGAGTAAAACGCTGTTGAAAGGGCATTGATTCACCCCAGGCGAGGCTTTAGAAAAGACTGTAAATACAATAATTACAGGCCTACCCCAGGGCCCAGCGGACAGCCCGTCTCCCATGGTGAGTTAAGTACTCAGGGAGGAACGCCATTGTCTGAGCCGCACCACACCCTGCGCACTTACCACCACTGCGCGTCAATCATGTCCGCACACCGGGAGGCTAGCAGGGCAGAGTGCGGAGGCTAGCTGAGCGCGGAGGCTAGCAGGGCAGAATGCTGAGGCTAGCAGGGCTGAGTGTGTATGCTAGCAGGCAGAGCACGGAGGCTAGCAGGGTGTAGGACGGAGGCTAGCAGGGCTTAGTGCGGAGGCTAGCAGAGCTGAGTGTGGAGACTAGCAGGGTGTAGCACAGAGGCTAGCAGGGCAGAATGCGGAGGCTAGCAGGGCAGAGCGTGGAGGCTAGCATGGCTGAGTGTAGGAGGCTAGCAGGGCTGAGCAGGGCTGAGTGTGGAGGCTAGCATGGCTGAGTGTAGGAGGCTAGCAGGGCTGAGCAGGGCTGAGTGTGGAGGCTAGCAGGGCAGAGCACGGAGGCTAGCAGGGCTGAGTGTGGAGGCTAGCAGGGCAGAGCACGGAGGCTAGCAGGGCTGAGTGTGGAGGCTAGCAGGGTGTAGCACAGAGGCTAGCAGGGCAGAATGCGGAGGCTAGCATGGCAGAGCGTGGAGGCTAGCAGGGCTGAGCATGGAGGCTAGCAGGGCTGAGTGTGGAGGCTAGCAGGGCTGAGTGTGGAGGCTAGCTGGGCAGAGTATTGAGGCAAGCAGGGTGTACACTGTCATCTGGGACAATGTTTCATTCCACCAATCTGCTCTGGTCCAAAACTAGTTTCCTCAGCGTCCACCATTTTCTGTCCAAGACCTCCCACCATACTCTCCCTTCCTCAACCCCATTGAGGAGTTTTTTTCGGCATGGCGGTGGAAGGTGTACGATCTCCAGCCCTATGTCAGGGTGCCCCTCATTGAAGCCATTGAGGAGGCCTGCAACCAAATTGATGCAGGGCCTGTGCAGGGACGGATTCGCCGTGCAAGGAGATTCTTCCCTCGCTGTCTGGCCAGAGAGAACTTTGCCTGTGATGTGGACAAGGTACTATGGCCAGATCCAGCTCGGCCAAGAGATGATAAGGCGAAGGGATTTTGTCTCCAGAAATGTTGACTGTGGTGTTCTGATTGTAAAATACTAGTGCGCATCTTGCACTGACAATGTGTAGAAATAAATATGTTCATCAGTGTGCATACTGGTCTTGTGTGTTGGGCTTGGTCAATATATTCATGTAATTTACTCTCAAACTCAAACTATATCATTAGAAAAGTAGAAATGTTAAAAGTGTTTTAGATTGAGCACAGCAGTGTGTAACTGATTCAAACAGAAACAGATCATATGAAACATGTGTGCCCTGTTTTCAAAATCGTGTTTAAGAAATCAAAACAAACTGTGAGGTTGATGTCACTGCTTGGCTTTTGCTTTGGGTTTTGTGATAGTAACCTAATACTGAACAAACCACAGCTAGGAATTTAATTTGTAGCATTCACTGATAACACTAGTGAACAGTGCATCGATTGTTAGAGACCTTTAAAATTTCAACTTGGTTAATTAGTGCTAAGCCTGATGTGTGTAACTATCACAATCATGCTCTGAAGAACGCTAACTTACTTTTTTAGCTAGTCACATTTTTTTTTTTTGACAAGTAAGAAAGTGGGCCAATATTGAACTGGCAAACGGAACAAAATGACATTTACATTGGGGTGGCTTGTAGCGTAGTGGTTAAGGTACATGACTGGGAGCCACAACGTCTGTGGTTCGAATCCCGTTCGAGCCACAATAAATGATCCGCACAGCCGTTGGGCTCTTGAGCAAGGCCCTTAACCCCACATTGCTCCCCGGGTGCTGCACTGTGGCTGCCCACTGCTCCTAGGTAACTAGGATGGGTCAAATGCAGAGGACAAATTACCCCACGGGGTTCAATAAAGTATATCTTATCTTATCTTATCTTTACAACAAACGTCTTACGTCTTACATCAGACCATTACGCCAAAGTACTCATCATACCTTCATCGTATCATGAATATTAACCGTGTGCTTTCTCAAGTAGGGAGCATGTGTACAAAAGCTATCACAGATTTTTAACGTATATAAACACACACACATACATATATAGAGCAGTCCGTAAGTATTTGGACATTTTTGTAGTTTTTCACATCCCCCCCCCCCCCCCCCCCCATTTTATGGGCCCGAAAGTAATTGAACAATTGGCTGCTCAAATGTTTCTGGGATAGGTGTGTCAAGTTTAATTGATAATTCATGCATAAAATAGCTAGCAAAAGGTCTACAGTAAATTCTAGGAGTACTATCTGCATTTGTACTCTGTTTATATTGTCTCTCAACATGAGGATCAAAAAAGTGTAAATGTCAATAAATCAGGCCACGATTAGGCAGAAAACTCATAATAAATCAATCAGAGCCAAAATAATGAAGTGTGTCAAAATCAACTGCTTGGTAAATTATTAAGAAGTAATAATGACCTAGTAGACCATGGAAGACCAGTGCACTGGATTAGATAAGAATCCTAAATATAACTGTCAAAACTAGGTAAATATAACTGTCAAAACTAGGCAAATATAACTGTCAAAACTAGGCAAATATAACTGCTACTTTGATGCATTACGCTGTGGAAAGGCTTTCTTGGAAAACCGTTGCTCTTGTAGAAAACCGTTGCTGTTCTGTTATGATTCTCTACATGCACAAGCGTATAAGACATGCATTGCCATAAAAAATGTTATACATGCATTTCAATCTGTCATTTTCAACATATTTATATGAAACTTAGGTTCCCAAATGGAGCAGTGACTCCCCTGTTGAAGGCAGAAAAACAGCCAGACAGAATTGAGTTGTTCTACACGAACAAAGGGGGGGAAGGGGGCGGTGGGTACTAACTAAAATCCCATTTCAGCTGCCAGAGGTAGGTTTGCGTTTGATATATCAGACCAAACCAGCAAAAAGCTTCTCGCTCCCCCCATTTCTCCCCTTCTATTTCGGCGTATGTGCGTGTAATTTTACGGTGGCATTGTAAAATGGAGTGTTGATCCGGTTATTTTACACGGTTTTTATTTGACAGGGTTTATTGTGCGTGATGCTGTAGCTCATTCCTCCACTACCCGACGCCCGGCCATGTGTAATTACGGCCTGTCTGCGCTTCCAGATGGAGCAATAGGTGAAGGAAAATCCACAGGCGCACTTGATTTATGAAGCCCCATACTGTATCAAAGCCCTAATCTTCCGCTTACCTTAGCTCCGGGGCAAACTTACTGTACAACATGCTTATGATTAGTGCAGGGCTTAAGCTTCGCCCGCGCGGCCTATGAGCCGGGAAGGCCAGCGCTGTGCACAGCTCTCTGCCAGGCCAGCTGCGGCCCTGCTCCGTCCCCAAGGTTCAAATGCATTCTTTTGTACCTGGCAAGCTTTCCAAAGAAAAAATCCAACATTTTCTTCCTTTTTTTTTCTTTCTGCATTCACACTCATTTGCACCAGGTTTTGAAAGGAAATAGTTGATATTGTTCGAAGAGGCAAAAACCTTGGCTATGAATACCGCAGTTTATTCTTCCAAACGATGCCTAATAACGTGTTTGACTGCAGATAGTGGAGTGTAGAACCATGGATATCGTTCTACAGTAATTGGCTCTTTTTTGGAAGCTACTGGTGAAGAAATTGATTTATATTGATTCATATAATTAGCACAGCTTTTAATTGATATGCAGTTTAGTCTGAGAATTCCACATATTGGACCTGGTATTTCGAAAAAATTGCCACACAATCAGGACGAATACCCAGCCTGAGACAATAGGTCCAGCGCTTCCTGTTCAGATCAGAGAGGAAGGAATTGTTGTAATCCCTTAGCATTTTTCTCAACTGTGATGAGTGTCCCAATTAAGTCTACACAAATTATCTCCAGTGAATTTAAAATGGCGTTCTCGGAGAGAATGTGTGCAATCCTCACGCTGCTTCCTGCTGGAATTCATTATGGTTACTGACAGATAGTTTGAGGTGGTTCTGTTTTACAACACACATGTAATCTGAGGTTTTACTCCCCTCCTCTCATGCATTCCTCACAGGAATAGACTTTGTCGTGTGCATCCAATCTTCTGGAGCATACATATATACTGCACCCCTGACTGACAATGCACAAAAATACTAAAAAACTAAACAATATACTTATAGAGATTAACTATTAATGTTTCAATGGAACCAACCAAAATAAAACATTAATTCAAAAATAGATTTAACCAAAATCAAGGTTTCATAATTACTGGCACTCCTGGTTCAGTACTTGGTGCATCCACCTCTGGCAAGCATAACAGTAAGGTTGACACATTTGGGATTTTGGAGATTCCTCTTATGCAGATCCTTGCAGGATCTTTCACATTGCGCTTATCAACTTCCCAGTTCAGTCCACAGGTTATCGATGGATTGATGTCCAGCGCCTGGGATTGCCACTGCAGACAAACCTACGAGTATCAGTAATGTGGTAGGGCAAACAAGCCAAAATTGGCTGATACCTGATGCCCATTAACAATGTTTTTTTATCAGTTTAACGCAACCTTGGCGAATAAAAGTATCAGTCTCTTTCAGAAACATAAATACTTCTTGGTGAGCTTAACTTTTGAATGGCAGTGTATTTAGACTACCACCTACAATACAAACGATACTGTTAATTTACACCTTAAGGCCACACTTAAATACACCATCTCCTAAATCAGGATTTTTACAGGATATACCAAATACCTTGTGAAAAAAGGGTCCCAAAAAACTAAGTTATCCACTCAGACAGGTTTACAAACCTCTGGTTAGCTACTGCTGGCTTTGGAGATTTGAGATGTCAGTAGTGATTACAGACAACTTCTATCATTTGGGACACTATCCAAGGGGAAACTGGGATATGTTTTTATTAAACACCTCTTAATTATGTGAAATCAAAGTGAGATACCAAATATGCACATTTGTTTTTGAACATGGCTGTATGATGTCAGTGTTACAGCGAGCCCACAGCCCCTGCGCAGTGTGGAAATACGCTCAGCTGGAGGCTGAAGTCTGTTTTTTACACTGTATCCTGGTATTAGCTCCTCGCGTTACATAAAGTCGAGGGCATCATTCAAATATGGTACCTACATACAGTCCCGGTGCTCCGGACACAAAACATTTCATACAAACCACAAACAGCAAATTGAGGAACGAGGAAACATGACTGTTTTCTACACCTACAGTATGTATCAGGCTGACGTACTCTATATCCAGTCAGGTCCTTACATATTTGGACATTGACAACATTATTGTTATTTTATCAGTGTACCACAGGATATTGGAGTTGGGAGTAAATCATATTTATAGGCCTGACTGTGAGTGCCCTATTCATGTCTTTTCATGTTCAGCCATGTAGCGACAGTAGCGTGGGCACAAACGGCCCTCTCCCCTGCCTTCCGCCAAACCTGCGACGAGTCTATTCAACTCCTTTCCCTGGATATGGTTATTGTTTGCTGTCTGAACATATAACGGTCCCTTGGGTAATATGGTGTAGACATAACACACCTCCTCCCAGTCATTCAGCAGCTCTTGTAAAAGGGAGGCTCTCCGCACTACCGTTTCACATCTGACACAGTCTGCTCAGCAGATCCGACAGTGTGGAGCCGCTGTGTGTTCGGACACAAAACAACTTAATCTGATGAGCGAGCAGAGAGATGACTGGCTGTTCTAAAGAAGTCCCAGACCAGCTCTGCGCTGTTTTCCCCCGCTAAAGAAGGTGTACTCAAATCAGAGCTCCTGGGAGCTGGTCCTTCCACCCCCTGCTCACACTATGAGGTCCCATTCTGTCCCTCTGACCCCTGCAGCCACCAGAGAAAGTTTGAGGCGGGCGAGTCAGATTAATTAATAATTACTAATATGAAAGCAAAACCTACATTGCGCATTTTCTATGGCTTGGTAAATGTTGTAGTGTTATTTATAAACGTATTTATAAAGAGGCAGTTATGTTTCAGTGATTTGAAGGAAGCCATCTACATGTTTCTTCTAGGCTACTAGGCTCTTCCTTTAGGTCTAAATCATCAGGTTTTATCTTGTCTCCAAGTAGATCAGACTTCAGGACATGAAATAAATTGCCATCTATGACTCCAGTCTTAGATTCAATTCAACTTTAATTAAGTCATCTCACAAAGTACAGGACACGACAATGAAATGCAGCAATTCTTCGGGACTCTTAGGGAATCTAAACCTCAACCAGGGTTTACTGATGGGCTCTGTAACCACTCAGCCATTGTGCCTAAAAAGGCTACCAGGAGTGGGGTTCAAACCCATGAGGAGTCCAACACCTTAACCACTTGGTCATCCTGATGAAGACTTGTACGCAGGTTTTCGTTCTAACCAACCACTTCACCTGCTGATTACACTAACCAACACATCTTGAACCAGAGAGGAGAGAGCTAATTGGTGAAATCAGCTGGTGCAGTGATTGGTTGGAATGAAAACCTGCATACTCTGAGCTCTCCATGGCTCATGATGGGCAGCCCTGTTCACTCAGCCATAGAGGCAGGATTAATGACCAGGAGTGTGTGAAACAAAGAGAAAAGGACTGGGAAACATATTGAATCTGTTATGTTCTGTCTGTTAGTTTATCATTGTTTATAATTGTTATTCTTGTAGTTATTATTTTTCATATCTTGTCTGATTTCCAGTTTAATTCAGACAGTACTATTCTTTGCATTCGTCATCCCCTGTTGTGTCAGTGTCTGAATGTTTCTGAGTCAGAGTCACTCCCCTGTCTGTGTCCTGCACTATTCGGGTGGTTTCGGTAATTTCAGTTTTCCACGATTCCTTCCCAGTCTCGCATTTCCTTACTTCCTGCTTTCTCGCTAGTCCATGTTGTATAGCACTTATAATGACTAACATAGATATTGTACAGTACTAATTATATTAACACACTTACTTACTAATTAACTAACAGTCACTTATTTTGGGTAATTTAGATTTAAACGTGTAACTAACTTCTATCTGCAGTTTCAATTCTGTCCTGTACTTCCGCCTCTCTATTCTATCCCTCATTACTTGCTTAGATTCAGCGAAGTGTTCGCACCTGTCTTTCGCTATCGTTATGTCTTCTACTCTATGCAAATATCCACTCCCTAATCTGGAGCTGTATGTTTTACGTGTTGGTCTGTGTACCCAGTACCTTACTTCCGTGCCCCGCCTAGTATGTCACTTCCCTTCATGTATTTCAACCCCAGTCTTGGATAGAACCCTTGTCAGAACGTTGATCATCTTTGCAGTTGCCGATTCCTAGTAAGCCTGTATTGATTGAGATTCCTGACACCCTTTGCCTGACATCGAGTTTGCCCTTTTGTTTTGTCGCCTTTATGTTTTGTTGGTTTTGATCTTCGCTTTGTGTTTTTTGACCCTCCTTGCCTTATCCCTTGTACCTCTGCATATCTGCCCTTTTGGATTTTTGACCTTGGATTGTTTTCTCACCATTCTTTTGCTACTCGATTTGGCATTGTGTTTACTGGAATACCTGCCATGATTATTGGACTGAAATAAACAACGATCCTGATTATCCCTTGGTCTGCGCTTGGATCTCTATACAGATGTCACAGAATCTTTTTTTTGTTCACCATGAACGTTAGCTAACATTAGCAAACAATTTGAGGTAGTGCACCGCAAACTGCAGAAGTGCACTGCAGAATCGAATACGAATCAGCTAGCTGGCATTGTTAAATCTAAGTTGCATCCATTTGTATTTGATATGTACTAAATTGAATGTTAATTTAAAATGGTTCGATTGTAACTGGCTGCTGCAAACATAGTTCACCATGAACGTTCGCTATCTTGAATGTACCGCAGGTTTCCTGCATTACAGACTATCACACTAACCACCACACTAAATTGCCAGCCAGCAGTTTGGCATACCAGGCTGTGGTCCAGCCATGTTGAATACTGACTCCACATTCTCCTTTCATTTTGTTTGGGTGCCTGATAGAACCAATCACAACTGATCCTGCTCTCAGAACACATTCCAGTAAATAAAACTGTGAAAGGGAGCTCTGCTCTGCGGCATAGTCAATGCTACTGTTGAGCACATCGTTTTGTACCAGTCAGGTAAGCAACCCAGGGCCCTGCTGTCTCATAATGGTAGTACTTCAGCTTTTACCAAGTGGCCAGAACAGTGGATTCATTCCAATCGCTTACTTTTCTCCACTACTTTCCTTGCTCCTGACCCATAAATCAATCAAGGTCCGTCTTTAAGGACACTCCGACCCATTAAATGTTCCTCCTAGGAGATGGAAGTTGAAGAAACTCTCAATATCTCCTTTGAGCAAGCATCAGCACATCCGTTGCAGAGGTCTTTTCTTGGTCAGCCTGGCGTATAAATGATCGACCTGCAGATCCACCCAACTGACGTGGTTCTACCTACCGGAGCAGGGCATTCCATTCGCCTAATTCACGTTCTCGATTTCCCCGTATTTACTTCTTTTTCGAGCCCGTTTTCCTAACCTCTCCCTGCGGGTGGAGCTAGGGACAAGAAAAGGAATATAATATCATTATATTAGTTTATTTGACAGTGATTAATAACATTAATAACATATCACAGCTAGTAAAAAACAATTGTACATACCTCAAAGTAAATTAAAGTGAAACATTATAAATACATTCATACTTCATACATTCATACTTAGAAGAGTTCGGGCTAATACTGCATTGAGAGCGAAAGTCGAGAAAAACTGAAATGCAATCACATTATTTCCACCTTCGTAGCAAAGCGTACAAACATTAAATGTCATCTTTTTTTAACCCTAACGCTCGACTTACCGATTATTTACACAAGCAGAAAGGCTCAGCCCTGACGTCTCATACCTGTTTCGTAACCCTCGTGAAAAACAGAACAAGGGCTTTGAGAGTCGCCGAAACCAGCCGCGGAGTCACGTTTGATGTGTTAATGGCCGAGGAGATAATTCATCAGTTAGGCGTTCCGTTTGTGTATGAAATTAGCAGGGCTAATGAGCAGCACCGCTGGCTCTCGTTGCCCTTGGCCCCTGCCCGAGTCTGCCAGTGCACTTTCCAAGTCACCGCTGAAGCGGAGGCATTCGTGTGTTTTCTGGTCACTACACATTGGAGAGCGGCGGTAAATGGTGAAGGGCGGAGGGGCCCTGATGAGCTCTCTCGCGCTAATTGGCGACGCGGCGTCTGCGGGCCGTCTGTGGGTCCCGGGCTCCGCCGCACGGCGCCAGCGCCTGCCCTTCAGAGCGAGGGGCCGCGCAGAAACCTCTCGTGATCCGGAGGTCCGGGGCCCTCCAGGCTCATCAGGGCCCCCAGAGCAGCTGTGATCGAGGAAGGAAGACTAGACTCCTAAACCGCTTGAGGAAAAACAAGAACACATCACAAGGCGCTCAAATAAAAGGCTGAACAGCTCAGGAGACTAACGAGGTGCTCATTGAACAGAAACTAACAGAAAAACAAATGCCCTGATTTTCTTTGTGGCCAATGTTCTTAACTTAATCCTTATAGATCTATAGATGTTATTTTAAGGTATTTTAGCGCAGTTCCTTCCTCTAAGAGAGTGCCTTGTACCTCATCGAAGTAGGCCCAGTTCTACGTACACAACGATGTGGCGTAAGTAGAACGTAGTACATAGTCTTTGTTTTTACTCCAGTTGATAATCTTGTGCATTTGTGTGAAAACTTGGTGCATTTAGTTTCAGCACTTCTCGTGTTCTCGACTCGCTGTGAAATAAAGCCGACGGACTGCACGCAGGTGTAAGCATTAGTACTTCACCACAGATATTTACTCTTTGCAGTGTTAATTGGAGAGCACTTTCAGGCTCTCTTCACATTACCATGATATGCTGTAAAGAAATGCACAAGGGAACTTGGTTAATGTTGCAGGATACTTTGTTAATATAAAATAAAATGTTATTTTATGAAGTGTAAAGGAAACAGAACATCAGGTTGTACATTCAGCTGCAGGTTCTGCTCTACCGTGGGAAGATACTGTACGAGATGCATGATTTGTCTTTTTGCTGAGTCATTGCAGTTCTACAGACGTGAGTATGTCAGCAGCCCGATTCTGTTGTTGTACCTTGACTACAGAGTTAATCACAGCAAAACACAAATGTTACACAGCATCAGGTGAAGCAAAATGATCAAATAATGAAATATCAGTGATGTGCCCAGGTCTTTGCTTTCGGAAAGGGAGCACGCTTTATCAGTTTATATGCTTTTTGACAGCCATGTATTCGGATGCAGGGTAGAATCAATATAGTGACACAGTTCTAATTTACCAATGCCTGGCTGGATAATTCAAATAAAACCAAATGTCAAATTAAATACAGTTACCATCTGATGCAATCTTTCTGATACAATACCCTGGGCACCCCTGCAGATGTCTGTTGGATGTGCTGTTAGTGTAAATAGAAAGAAACAGGTGTGTAGCTGGGGAGCTTTTACCTACCGCGTAAAGACAAATGTGTTTTTGAACAGCGACGCTAAAACTGCTGTAGGATCCAGATGTTGAATAAAAATTTGTGTCTGTGTAGAAGACCGTAGAGAACTGCAAATGTGACATCAGCAAAACAGTGTCAGACAAGTCCTGATGAAAATAACTGCATTTTATTATTTTACTTATTTATTTTTACATAGAGTAGTTGTGCAATTTCTTTCAAGAGATGGAATGAAGTATAGCTGTAGTGATTATTTTGTAAAGAATTTACATCAAAACACAAGAAAAATCTGACATTCCCTGACTTCCCTTTGGAAAGGGATCTTTGAAGAATGACACATTTATATCACTGTGTAACAGGTAGGGGACAGGATAAAGAGGATAAAGAGTTGATGTCAGATGTTGATGCCTTTAAAATGACAGACTGACATTTTTGTTTCAGGATGTATAGTTTGTGAATTTAAAAACTGTATCTGAATGTATCTGAATGTATTCACAGTGTGCAAAACTCCTTCATCAGAGGGTGCTAGGGAATTCTCCATGGAGATTCATCATGGGATCCACATTATAGACTTCACTGTTTTTAATCCCAACAACTGCACATATAGGAAACCAATATCTATAAGCTAAATGAAGCTAATTTGTCACAAGCACTGTGAATGTCCTATATCTACCATTGTCCTTTACCAGGAAGAGACGTGTTCTTCACAGGGATGAAGGGAAATCAGCTTAACAAGGTATCGCCGTTATGTAAACCGGATCGAGAGGCGCTGCCTGACCTGGCCGGTGGTCAGATGTAATTATGCTGAGGTTATCTCCCTGTCCAGTTAGCTCTTCCTGACCTGCTAACAACCACACCAGCAACAACAGTGGAGTTATTTACCTGACCCACGAATGCCTGTCTATGTTGTTACACTGTGTATACATACAACGTGGTGCTCACCTAATTAATGTGCGTCTGTTGGATTTTTATGACAGGACAAGCTGTCGTGAGGTAATTGTTGTAACACCTGGACTATTGTGTAAACAGGAGGCTCGCAGGAACGTGTTCCTGTGGCCAGACTGGGCTGTGCTTGGGGATGGGACGGTTCACACCAGATCATTACTCGGTTCATTACTCCATACCACACATATGGACTGTGAGCGGCTGTGTGCTGCGTGTGTTTCATAATGAAATCTTGTAGAGGTACACTTTTACAAACAGGCAGACTTTGTACAGCCCATAACTCAAATTCAGTGTTCCCCAAAAACTTGCTTGCTTGATTCCCAGTGGTGACATTTTGGAGGGCTTGACCTTGGTTATGAAATACTTACTTTATCTTCCCGTTTACATTCACAGCAATGAAACTGATCAGTACACCTGCAACCTGAACCTCACTAGTTAATGTATGTGTGACTCATTGTCGTTATACTGCACACTCGTAGGTGGCAGACTCCTCCTGCAGAGGTTAGGCAGAGGAGAATGCTGGTCTACACTGACCGATGCAGTGATCTGATTGGGCACTGCACTTGGGCTGAACTCTATTTGACTTAAATGGAAAGGAAGGATTCAGCAGAAGTGGTGTAATGGTGTTCGCTGTCCTGTATCTCATTGGCCTTTGGCTAGAATCTGGTCCTTTATCCGAAATGAACGTCACATTTCTTTCATTTAACACGGCCGCAGTGGCCCTTCCAGCCTCTGTCCTGCTCTGATATACTCTAGCACAGAGACCCGGACGCAAACAGCCTCCATAAATGTAGCACACTTTCATCCATCCATTAGCTGCCGCCCCCTAAAGCGACCACCTCGTATCCAAGACCACCACCCCAATAAAAACGTGAGCTTTTGAGACCTTGATGCTGTACCTACTTCAGGCTACAGTTTAGTGTCTGCACTAATAAAGCAAGGCTTAATCACAACTTTATTACATCAACAACCCATACCAGGCTTGTAATGTGTACCATTATAGAGTGGTGTGAAAAATAAAGAAGACATTGTTTCAGTTCTGTGGTTTCACATATTAGGTCATACGTAGCCTTTTAATCCTCATCCTCACAGTAGGCTTCAGAATGTTGGGTTATCTTTGGTTGAATAATGACAAAGTGAAATCTGTTGGGTGTAATTTGTTGCAGGTGATTATATGTATCGACTCTTAGGTCTTGGTGAGGACAAGATGAAGGTTATTTATGTCCTAAAATGTAAAAGCATAGAATTAGAGGGTGTACTTTCTTCCTCACATCATTGTAGGACAATAAGCAGCATATACACTCAGTGAGCACTTTATTAGGGATTTATTAGACTTAGTCTTAGACTGCTGCTGTAGCCTATCCACGATGTGCATACCACTATTGTAATGTGTGATTATTTGCATTACTGTCACCTTCCTCCTTGCTGCAATATAATTGGCTGATTAAATATTTGCATTAACAAGGTGATGTACAGGTCTTCCTAATTAAGTGCTCACTGAGTGTATATATATTTACAGTGACCACAGTATTGGGTAAATTATCCAAGCTTTATTTTTTTTATTGGAATATCTAAAATAAGCAATTTAAGGGATGATACTTGGTTTACATTTCTTCCATTACATTTCTAATACTCAAGGGACCATGGACCCTATTTTGGGAAACCTTGTGGTTTAGTGTATCCTGTATATGCATATGAAGGTATTGCTTAGTGTGAGGATCTATAATATTGCATGAGATACCTTGTTAATGTTTGACCGTACCTTTTGACCATTTTCAACCATTTCCATGAATGATGCTTTTGCCATTCACATCCATATAAAATAAAGTATTTCGAGCCAAAGCTCGAAATTCCAGGGACGCAACCTATGACCCTATGTTACCTTGGGGACCATTTAAAGTTATATTGTTTAGACAAACCAAAATATTTATCTCCATAAACACTCCCACGCAAGATGTGATATTGACTCATAATTTGATTAATCTGTCATTGTGTGTCATGAACCAGCCCGCGTACGCATATTAACCATATATGAGACACAGATATGTCGGTGAATCTAGCGAGAGCATGCAAAAGCAAGGGAAGAAATCAATACTGGAGTAAAGCAAGCTGCTAACAAAGTTGTCCCTTAGCTAGGCTTGGTAAACGTCTCCTGTTGTTTAATAAGACCTTGCACATCTCAAATCAATGAGAGTGTTCCCATTTGTTGTCGGATCAATGAGCCTTTTCTGAAGCCTTTGATATATTATATGAATCCTGGAAAAAAGTCCTCATTTTCATTTGTTATAGGTAGCTCCATGTTGACACCAGAATGCATGTGGAAGCTATTCTTTTTTTCTTGAGAAAATCCATTTGAACATTATCATCATCTACGTAATGACCTGCAAACAAACCAATGCAAAGCGATGTGCCATGTGTTAAAGTGTTCAGGAACTTAGGCGTGGAATTAATGTATTATAAACAAATTATAAATGATATATAATAAGAAATTGTGGGACAGGTATCTTGGCCAGTACGACATCCACTGCTTATGTCTGCTTATTGGCTTTCTGTCTAAAAGGTCTCCATTTTGAAAAATGCTTCCAATCAGTAGAAGACTTTTTCTCTTTATTGGTGGTAAATAAACAAATAACTATAACTATAATAAATATAATAAATTGCCTGGTTATATTTCAAAAAGGTGAATGTGTAGTTCTGAGAGAAAAACAGTCCATCGCTCGAGTGATTGTATAACAGTATCTAAAGGAGAATTCGGCCTGGAAAATGCGAACAATGATGAATAAGCGTGTGGTGTCAGGAGCTCTCAGACAGCAGTGACCGCTTGTGATCTTCTCGCCAGATGTTTGCGGGGTCAGAGATGCGGCTGATCGACGCCGTCCTGTTCGCCGCGGACAGACGATGAGGGAGCCCTATTCACACCTCACCCAGTGGGGCTCAGGCCCCTCAGTCCCCACCGGGAAAAGAGCACATTCCCTTTTTCCCCGCTCGGAAAAGCGTTTGTCGCGGGAAAAACCAGCTCGCCTTGCCTCGGCACTCGGGCAGAAGGAGAGGGAGAATGAGAGGGAGGGAGGGAGGGAGGGAGGAGAGGGAGATGGAGAGTGCAGCATAACATGTTCTGAATGTCATAAAAGTTGTCAGCTGATTAATTTGACCCTGATTCTCCTCTTAATCCGCGGTATCTCCACGGCCATATTGATGTTCCCTCCTGCCGAGCCCGCACTCCCAGGTATGACTAACTGCTATCTTGTTCCCGCGAACGCTCCGCCATTTATCTTCGGCCGCCCGGCGGCCCGGCTGACGGCCCAGCACGACAGCGAGCGGTGACAATAATGTGCACTGATCGGCCTTCTCCTCCCGCCCGCTGCTACAGACGCCCATCGATTACCCTGCGCCAGCACCATCGACTGCGCTGCCCGCTTCCGCTTCCCCAATGCTGCGCGCGCGTCTGCGCTCCTAATGAAACGCTAAACCAAACTAAACTGTTTTTTGTTTTCCCTTTTTCATTTTTTTGTTTCATTTTTTAAAAGAACAATCCCTCCATTTTTTTTCTTTGTTCTGCTCCTCTGTTATTCTGGAGTTTTGAGTATTCAAAAATGGTCCATCGTGTTTTCGAAACCCCCGCTCTTTAAGAAGTGGGCGATGTGCAGGAAGCCAAACGCGGCGCCCTGAAACTGCGTGTGAGCACCAGACAGTCTTAACCCCGTTCTGCGGTCTTCTCGGCGGACACAGAATGTATTCGATAATGATGACGGGGAGATGTGTCGTTTAATCAAACTTATTGATTTTTTAAATTCTGGTTTTGTTCCCGTGCGGTGAGCACAGCATTTTGAAAAAGGTGATTCCCCTTCAGAAAGGAGCTGCCATTGCTCTAAACTCGCCAATTTCACTGCACCTGCTGGAACAAAAATTGTTTTGCCAATCAATATCCCAAGGCAATTGGATCTCAAATTAAACAAGGCTGCCTGTTCAGTCGATAATGGCTTTTATACATAAATGATTCTGTTGGACATGGGGAAGGAATTTAGTTTTTACCACAGGTATACACCATAGGGCCTGGTCCAACTGCCTTTTTCAGAGTGAAATGTGTCTAGAAGGTTGCATTGTTGTCAGGTTTCTGTGGTTAAGTTTCAATCGCAGACATTTTACACCTTGGAAACAAAGCTTGCAGTCTCAGTGTGCGTGCGTGTGTGGTGGCAGTAAGTCTGTGGGGAAAACTAAAACAGGAGACGCAGTGGCCCTTCAGAACTGGAGACTGATGCTTCAGTGGGTCATCTGTCTGTCTGTGCACACAGCTCTAAGAGGAGATTTTTACAAGCCCAGTGTTTGTTTTTTTCCAATGAATCTTCAGTTGTTAGGTCCTTACATCTGTCATTTCAGGAAAGGCCCCAGTTCTGCTCAAATTTCAGTCACTTGCACACCTAACCAGAGAAACCCAAGAGGCAGTTGCATAAACCAGGACAAGCAAACTCCTACTCCAATCTCTGACTACTTCTGCTCAGGTTACACCTTTTGGGGGGTTGTGATTTGAATTTGCAGACAATCCCCTCATATTTGCTTCAGAAGGCTTTTGAAGTGGTGGCAGTTCAAAGGGGCTCTACAGACTGGCTGGGAACCCGCTCCGTCATTTTCCAGCCATTCCTGGTAATTGGTGGCCCAGGTTTCAACTGAGGAATCTGGACTTTAATGGCACCAAATATAGAAGGAGGTCCAATCGCAGGGAAGTAAGCTAAGTACACGGGAAGAGAAGCTCACACGGATGCAGGAGTGTGATTGGGTGAGAGAAAGTGTCCCTGCTAGCCACATGATTGGACAGAAGCGGAGGCACAGACTGTACTGGGGGGGAACTGGATTGAATGAGACTTGATTTGTGTTGATATGCAACTGTTTTGTTTTACATAAATTCCCATTAGCTGCTTCTCTCGCTAAAAATGACTTGCTGCTCAAGTACAAATTAAATGACTCTCATTTTTTTTTTCCATCTGGAAAAATGTTCTCCCAATAAATTATATGATTCCATATTTGTGATGTGGGGGGAGAGGTACGGGGGGGGGGGAGGGGGTATTTATTCATTTTTCTTTCACTTCCATTGAAACTGAACATGTACATCTTGCTCCCCCAGTATGAAAATGTAAATCACACCTTTCACTGCGTCACGGATAAAGGTGTCATTCTTCAACTTTAGCATATGCCATGGCCATTGAAACCTCTATTGCAAGTATTCCCTTGCTTTAAAAATAAATGTATGTACTGGTACTTTGTTCTAATAATACAACTGTCTTTCTAAAATTCCAGAGAAGGTCACATAAGTGGAAGAGGAAAACTGACACTTTATCAGGAACGCAGAACACTGGACCCAGATGCAAGACCAAGGCGTAGCTTTTCGTATCGTGTCGAGTCTTGAATAAAGGCAGTGCAGACAGGCGGAAGTCGATAGCCAGCAAACAGAATCCGCAGGGATATAGCAGTTAGTAGTAAATAGTCCAGGCAATGGGTCAACTCTCCAGCAAACAGGTACAATACGGAAAATCCAAATCATAGTCATGCTCACAGGTGAAGGGTCGAAAACAAACAGGCAAATCAGACAGAATCGGTATCCACAAGACGAAGTCGAAAAACAGAAACGGGTCGAGAAACTGCGGTTCAGAACTAGACAGGCGGGATAAACAAAACACGGAAGTCAAAAACAAACCGAGTTGTACCAGGTATCAGTCAGGTTTAACCGCTGGAAAGTGTGGGGTTGACGCATAACAATCTGGCGACGTACTGAACAAATCAAGGGGTTTATATATATACATATAACAAGAGGGAATGGCAATCAGGTGTGGGGAACAATCAGGAAGTGAAACAGGTGAAACGAATAACAATGAATGAACGAACTGACAGGGTGACTAAGGTGTGCACAGAGGGTACTAAAACACGGAAACGCGACGCACATAGACAAAAAACTAAACAGTGGAAACATGAGCCCTGACACACTTGGATATAGTGAGCACTCGTATATCCTGATCAAAAACACACCTCGCTGTGGAAGTCCAGAAAAGTCCATACTGAAAAATGCCAGTGTATATCTCTGAGTACAGCGAAGTACAGTATAGTACATAATATGATGTACTGTACTATAGCGGTCTAGGTCTGGTCCATTGTCTCTATTGGTCAGTTTGCATTCCAGCCGTGCCAATATCCACGATACACGCACACCTGAATGGAATGTTAACTCATCTTTTAATATTCCTCTGTTTGTTGATCACCGTTATCTACTTTGTAACCAAAATTAACGTATTATCATTAAAGTAAAACAAAATGAGTGATTTTAAAGTGTCGATTGACCTTCTCTGGGATTTTGAAAGGAGAAGGAACTAAAAAAATACAACTATGGCAACATCCTCAGATCAAAATACAAGCAAGACCACTAAACCCCGGTGAAGCAAATGATGACTCATAAGGAGTTATTTCAGTAGCTGCATGATAAATGTCTCCAACAAAGACAAATTACTTATGTGTCAATGTTGTCTGATGTAACATAAACTAGCAAGCTTAGTGTTGCTTAGCTAACATTAGTACAGTGGGGATACAGTATTGCTAGTAATGTCAGCTGTTGCTTAGATAGTGAAGTGGGGATACATTATTGTTAGCTAAGGTTCACAATACCGTTGTTAACTACTGTTCAGCGGAAGAATACATTTACCATAAAACATAGTTCTATTGAAAATACATTCATTTTAAGTTTGTCTTGTGTTTCTTTAGTGAAATTTTTAAAGATAAATGTGGTATAAAAGCGTTATGGAATTCATACCTGTGGTATATTGTGGATATTGGCATAGCTAGGGGGTGTAACGGCTCATACCACGCGTTCTCATTCCATAACACTTAATTATAGTATACTATAGTATAGCACAGTACAGTAAAGTATAGTACAGCATAGTACAACACAAGTACAGTATGGTCCAGTGTAGTGCAATACAAGTATAGTCCAGCATCGTACAGTAAAGAGTGACACAGTAGTGTGGAGCACAGTACCTATTACTGTGTAAGCTGAGCTAGTTTTAAGTACATGGGCATGTTTGCTCATTTGGAATTAAAAGTGCTCTCCGTTGCTGCATGCATCATTAGAATGCCATTGAGGATGACGATAAGGTCTATACCTTCTACCTAGATCTCCTAGGGAGGCCTGCAGCGTAGTGGTTAAGGGGAGGGGGAGGATTGTCTCCTGCTTAGTCTAATCAACTGTTCGTCACTCTGGATAAGAGCGTCTGACAAAATGCCTTAATGTTTTAGCATGCTTTCCTTACATTATGAAAGGACTCAAATGGATGTAAGGACCTTTCACTGTATACTCTTGCTTAATGTGGCAATGTCCCTGCAGTATGTGTACTGGACAACGAACTATGTGCATGACATTTAACTAATTAACTGTGTGTTTTACATTGAACTGTGTGTATGATCACCTCCTAGGAATCGCCACCTTAATGTGGTGGAGGGGTTTGTGTGTCCCGGTGATCCTGGGAGCTATGTTGTCGGGGGCACTAGCGTTAGCCCCCAGTAGGGTCGCCCAAGGCAAATTGGTCCCGGGGGAGGGGCCAGACTAAGAGCGATTCAAAGACTCCATGACACGGCCTCACAGATACCCAGCTACCTCGCCTGGAAAAGGGAAACCGGGGTCCCCTTCTGGAGCCAGACCCGGGAGGGGAGCTCGTCGGCGAGCATCTGGTGGCCGGGCCTTATCCCATGGGGCCCGGCCGGGCACAGCCCGAATTGGGAATGTGGGGTCGCTGCCCTGTGGGCTCACTACCTGCAGGGGTCGGCATCGGAGTCGGGTGCTTTGCCCAACGGGCAGTAGGCAAAGGCGGGGATTCGGGCGTGCTGATCCTCGGCATCGCAGACTGGTTCTGGGGACGTGGAACGTCACCTCTCTGGTGGGGAAGGAACCGGAGCTAGTGCGGGAGGCGGAGGGGTACCAACTAGATATAGTTGGGCTCACCTCCACGCACAGCACTGGTTCCGGAACCAAACTCCTGGAGAGGGGCTGGGCTCTGTTCTTTTCTGGAGTTGCTCAGGGTGAGAGGCGCCGGGCGGGTATGGGGATGCTCACAAGCCACCGGCTGAGTGTCACTGTGTTGGAGAGGGTCGCCTCTCTGCGACTACGTGTCGCTGGGGGGAAAGCTCTGACTGTTGTTTGTGCTTATACACCAAACGGCAGTTCAGAGTATCTGGCCTTCTTGGAGTCACTGGGCAGCATTCTGGAAAGGGTGCCGCCCGGAGACTCCATAGTTCTGCTGGGCGACTTCAACGCTCACGTGGGCAACAACGGAGAAACCTAGAAGGGGGTGATTGGGAGGAATGGCCTGCCTGATCTTAACCCAAGCGGTGTCTTGTTATTGGACTTCTGTGGTGGTCATGGATTGTCCATAACGAGCACCATGTTCGAGAATAGGGTAGCTCATAAGTGTACTTGGTACCAGAGCACCTTAGGCCAAAGATCGATGATCAACTTTGTGGTCGTATCATCAGACCTGTGGCTATATGTCTTGGACACTCGGGTGAAGAGAGGAGCAGTGCTGTCAACTGATCACCACCTGGTGGTGAGTTGGATCAAGTGGCCAGGGAGGCTGCCGGACAGACCCGGTAAACCCAAATGTGTAGTGAGGGTGAACCTGGAACATCTGGCAGAGGCCCCCGTCCCCGAGGTCTTCAACTCCCACCTCTGGAGGAACTCCTAGCGCATCCCGGGCGAGGCTGGGGACATGGAGTCCGAGTGGGCCATGTTCAAAGCCTCCATTGCAGAGGCAGCAAGCAGGAGCTGTTGCCAGAAGGTCATCAGTGCCTGTCGGGGTGGCAACCCAAGGTGACGGACGCCGTCAAACTGAAGAAGGAGGCCTTTCGGGCTTGGCTGGCCCGGGGGTCCCCTGAAGCAGCAGACAGGTACTGGGTGGCCAGAAGGGCTGCGGCTTCGGCAGTCGCTGAAGCAAAAACGGGTATGGGAGGAGTTCAGGAAGACTATGGAGAAGGATTTTTGGTTGGCCTCGAGGAAGTTCTGCCAAACCATCCGATGACTCAGAAAGGGAAAGCAGGGCTTGTCTCAGGCTGTTTTCAGCAGGGGAGGAGAACTGCTGACGCAGACTGGGGATGTTGTTGGGCGGTGGAAAGAGCACTTTGAGGAGCTCCTGAACCCGAACAACACGTCCACTGTGGAAGCCTGAAGACTCGGGGGTATCTGCACCTATATCCCTGGCGGAAGTTGCTCAGGTAGTCAAAAAGCTCCTCAGTGGCAAGTTGCCTGGTGTGGATGAGATTCGCCCTGAGATGCTGAAGGCTCTGGACATTGTTGGGCTGTCTTGGCTGACGCCTCTTCAGTGTCGCGTGGAGGTCAGGGACAGTACCTGCAGAGTGGCAGACCGGGGTGGTGGTCCCCATTTTCAAGAAGGGGGACCGAAGGGTGTGCTCCAATTATCGGGGTATCACACTCCTCAGCCTCCCTGGGAAAGTTTACTCTTGGGTGCTGGAAAGGAGGCCCCGACCGACGGTCAAACCTCAGATTCAGGAGGAGCAATGTGGCTTCCGTCCTGGTCGTGGAACAGTGGACCAGCTCTTTACCTTGGCAGGGTTGCTGGCAGGGTCATGGGAGTTTGCCCATCCAGTCCACATGTGCTTTGTGGACTTGGAGAAGGCTTTCGACCGTTTCCCCCAGGGAACCCTGTGGGGAGTACTGCGGGAGTATGGGGTACCGGGGCTATTGTTACGAGCCATCTGGTCCCTGTATAACCAAAGTGAGAGCTGTGTTCGCATCCTAGGCACAAAGTCAAACAGGTTTCCAGTGGGTGTGGGACTCAAGGTAGGACTCAAGGTAGCCCCTTGTCACCGGTACAGTTTGTGATATTCTTGGACAGGATCTCAAGGTGCAGCCGAAGTGAGGAGAGTGTCCGGTTTGGTGATCTCATTGCATCTCTGCTTTTTGCAGACGACGTAGTTCTGCTGGCTTCATCGGACCGTGACCTTCAGCACACACTGGAGCAGTTTGCAGCCGAGTGTGAAGCGGCCGGGATGAGAGTCAGGACCTCCAAGTCCGAGGCCATGGTTCTCTGCCGGAAAACGGTGGATTGCTCTTCCGGGTTGGGAACGAGCCATTGCCCCAAGTGAAGGAGTTAAAGTATCTCGGGGTCTTGTTCATGAGTGAGGGTAGAAGGGAGCTTGAGATCGACAGGCGGATCGGTGCAGCGTCAGCAGTAATCCAGGCGTTGCACCGGACCGTCGTGGTGAAGAGGGAGCTGAGCCGGAAGGCAATGCTCTCGATTTACCGGTCGATCTACGTCCCAACCCTCACCTATGGTCACAAGCTTTGGGTAGTGACCAAAAGAACGAGATCACGTATACAAGCGGCCAAAATCAGCTTCCTCCGTAGGGTGGCTGGAGCCTTAGAGATAGGGTGAGGAGCTCAGACATCCGGAGGGAGCTTGGAGTAGAGCCGCTGCTCCTTCGCGTCGAAAGGAGCCAATTGAGGTGGTTCGGGCATCTGATCAGGATGCCTCCTGGGCGCCTCCCTTTGGAGGTTTTCCGGGCTCGTCCAACTGGGTGGAGACCCCGAGGTAGACCCAGAACCCGCTGGAGAGATTATATATCTCTCCTGGCCTGGGAACACCTCGGGATCCCCCAGGAGGAGCTGGAATGCATTGCTAGGGAGAGGGACGCCTGGAATACCCAGCTTAGCCTACTGCCACCGCGACCTGACTCCGGATAAGCGGATGAAGATGGATGGGTGGATGGATTATATTTCACTAATTAACTGTGTGTATTATATTAAACTAACTGTGTGAATGATATTTAACTAATTAACTGTGTGTATTATATTAAACTAACTGTGTGAATGATATTTAACTAATTAACTGTGTGCGTGACATTTAATGAATGAACTGTGTATTACATTTAACAAATTAACTGCATATATTATATTTAACTAACTGTGTGTATGATATTTAACTCATTAACTGTGTGTATTATATTTAACCAACGAACTACATGTATGCTATTTAATTAATTAACTGTGTATTATATTGAACTAACTGTGTATTATATTTAACTGAATGTGTGTATTATATTTAACTGTGTATATTATATTAAACTGAACGTGTGTTATATTTAATTGACTGTGTGTATTATTCTGTTCACATAGCATTTTCCATCCCAGATGGTACTGGACTAATGTATATTTTTTATCATCTGGAAGTTCTGCAATAAAAGTGTAGAAAATGTAAGTGAAGGTAGACATTCTGAAAACAAACACACACCAGGGCTCTACAAGTGCTCCCATTTTATTAGCATTTACTCCTTAAAATTGATGTGTGCTTACTGGAAAAAATAATTTAGCACATATACTAGTTACAAATTGGGACACATTTTTAAACCATAAAAAAAAATCATAAAATCATGAACAGAAATCAGTTCCCAGGTCTCTCCCCAGCAGGGCTGTCTATAGCCTTGTGCATAGAAGGTCAGAGTCTGGTGACTTAGACTGGGAGTCTGCCCCAGTGGGGCACAGCTCTCTGCCTCTCCTTTCAGCCTGAATGTTATGCCTGCAGTTTGAGTTGCTTTACTCTTTATCAGCGAGCATCTTGGCAGTGCTGCAGATTTGCAAAAAAAATAATGTATAGCTATATATCCCTCCCTTTCTCAAGGAACATCATGTCCCCTTAGGATACTCCCACGGAACCACCCAGAAACTTACCTTCATATCAGAAGGTTTTTCCTCCCTCTGAAAGGGTCCCCCACTGTGGAGGAATGTTTCGCATGTGTAGATAACCTCAGAGTTCACCCAAGCCCCATGGAAAGCCACACCTCATCAGAGTATATCCTTCGGTACTCTAGATCAGATTTACATCCAAACGCAACGAGAGGGCAACTGCAGGAGTAGAATAAGCTCTTGCAATTAAGTCACCTCAAAACTATTCTGTTGTCAGAGTGCAGAGATGCATGTGTTGTATAGGCTAAGAGAAACACGTGTCATGGCATAGGATCGGGCGCGCTGAGAAAACTAATAAAATGTCCGAAACAAGGAAAAATGCGAAATGGAATAAGTAGCTAAAGAAATACAAGTGCAACATTTCATGAAAGTAATTTCTTCAGACATAAGGAATTCAGCATGCTTCTCCCGCCCTGTGCTCCCATTATTACATGCACTGTCTCTCTCCTCTTACTCATCAATTCCACAGAAACGATATGTTCTTTTGTGTGAGCAGGCACTACACACAATCTAGTCTAGTATTTATGTAGTGTATTCAGAGTATGTTCAAGGTTAGGCGTTATCTCTGCGGAGTTATGGGCTAACCCGATCATTTCTATAACTACAATGCCGGCAATTATTCATCCCCACCAAAGCCTTCATCATCTTCATCAAACTGTTGCAATTCATTAGTATTGTTTGATTATACAGTATGTGCAAAATTAGTTTGGATAGCTCTTGGATAAGAAAGAAGAAGTTGTGGAAGGAGGATTAAGGTGTGGATGGAGAGTATTACATTTACGGTGTTGGAGCAATTTTAATTTTAAATTACAAATGCTCTGGCCTATCCAGTGTTAAAGCACCGTCACACCAACCAGGAAAAAAAAAAACTTGTAGAAGTTTGTTTTTATACGTACACTGTATATATAAATTGTGAATGTGAATGTGAAAGTGAATGTTGTTATCTGTATCCTGATAAGGGGACCACTTCTCAATGCTGTAGCAACACGGACACTTAGCTCTGACATTGCACATAATTACTTTCACTCTTTTAATCAAAAGATTTGCCATGCCGCCCTTCCTCCCAACTGCTCCCTACCCCCCCTCCCCCGCTTTATAACAGCCGGAGCCGTGAATGAGTGAAGCTTCACCTGCCATCCCGGGGGGGAGATTTGCTATCCTGGAACTTCTAAGAAGCTCATTAAGCTAAGGTGTGATCTGCACGTCGTCTTAGGTGATGCTATCGGCTTCCGCACCTTGATTGTCGAAGTGAGTAAATGATATTCACTGTTAAAGGAAGGAAGAGGAGGAGGAGGAGGAGGCATCAAACTCCGAGCCGTCAGCCTCGTCCTATCCCTGCCTCCCTAAGGCTCACCTCAAATCGCAGCTGTCAGCCCTGTCTCAGCGCCCGTCTAACTTCAGGTCATCAAGCTCACCACAAATTCCACCCGTATGTCGTTGGGCGACGCCATATTACTTCACTCCGAAAGAAAAAAAAGAAAAAATGAGGAAAGACGCTCTGATTATTTTCCCCCTCTTTCGTCCCTGTTGTAGTTTTTTGATTGGACTCGTGGACATAGCACCAATTCCCAGCGCAGGAATCAGACGCCAATCAGACGTTGACGGATGTCTTTTTTGTTCCAGGGGAGTGCCGTCGCCGTAGCGATGCTGACACGCCGTACTCCTGCTACGTCGCTGACATGAGCCGCCTGCTGCCAGCCCGTGTTGCCACCGGGGAGAATGCTGGGATACGCCGCGGTGGTTCACCAATCACAGCTGGCTCCGAGGTCCCCCGCCGCCCCCATGGACCGGTGGCTGCGCCCACCATGGAGGGTGGCAGGTGCGCTCGACAGATACACGTAAAAAAGAAACGAAAAGTCTTAATATTAATATTAATATTACTACCGAGACAGACTGATCATAATGTACAGTACCTACCTTCCGGGCGACACAAAAGACAGATTAGAGTAAAATGGCTCCTTTCGCTATCTGTCAGGTAGGGGCGCAAAGGAAAGTTCTGCCTCAGCTCAGTTAAGCCCCGAGGATCCTGGGAGCTGGTGCAGGTGTCTGCCACTTTTCAGCGTATGTATTTCTTGACGTTAATCCCCCCATAAGCTTTTAGAGTTTGTGTAATCTAATTAATGACTATTTTTCAGGGCCAACTGAGATCCAGACTCGCTGAAGGCCTGGGTTAGGCACCGTGTCCTGATCATTGTCCCCATACAGTGTGGGTTTAAAATGAAGAGATTATTCAACGGGAATGTTTGATCAGTTTCTCTGACAATAACCCTTCGGATCCTGCAAGAGCTCTTACCAGTATATAGAGGTCAACGATACCTTTATTAATTTCTAATTCTATTCTAAAAACTCAAAGTAGGAAATTATTTCCACACTATATAGCAGGTTATGCATATGTATATGTCATTTCACAAGCACAATAAAGATTTATTTTTCATTGTTGTGGCTAATTGTTGTCCATGGAGAACCCATAACAACAAAAATAATTAGGATATTATTATTATTATTTTTATTTTTTTTAGTATAATATGAATACTAATAATTAAATTTGGGATTCATAAGAGATGAGTGCACAGTCTCATGTTACAGTGTGTGCACCATGGTCTAAGCTAAGAGCCCTTAATATGCACTAATGTCTGCTGACTGGGCCAGCACTTGACATGAGAACCTTATGTAAGTGCTGTTCACACCCTGCTAGCTACACTGGACCTGCACACGTGAGATGCTGGAGATGTGTACAGTAATTGTTCTGAAATAGATGGGCCATTTGGTTGAGTTGCACTGAGTATAACTAAATTGGCTCATCCCCATTAGCCTAGTGACGAAGGTACATGACTGGGACCCAGAAGGTTGGTGGTTCAAGGCCCTGTATAGCTATCATAAAAGCATCAGAAAAATAACAAATGACTACTATAATGAAGAAACAAACAACACATGTAAGCACACATATATCTTGAAAAATGCATGAATTGGGCGTTTAAGAAAAAGAAACAAAACAAACATAAGAAGTGCTTGCTTGAGCTTCCAGTTTGTGTAGCGACTGTAGTCATATGATTTACATGCAAGGTCATTTCTGTCTTTATAAGGATTAAATTGATTTTACTCAATTTAGTTAAAAATTCTTTAGATAAATTTAAGGGAATGATACTGTGTGAGACAGAAATTAATTAGCTGTCAGTGGTCGCTGATCATTTCAAACATTGTCACATTTGTTATTCAAGCAAATGAAATGCAAACATTTTGAGAACTTATCAGTCCGAGCAAATATATACAAGGATATCATACCTATTAAGAAATCTTGGGATTTAGCACATGAAGTCTGCACTTATGCAGCAGCACTCCCACACACACACACGCTCACACACACACTCACACACACACACACGCTCACACACACACACACACGCTCACACACACACACACGCTCACACACACACACACACACACGCTCACACACACACACTCCCACACACACACACGCTCACACACACACACACGCTCACACACACACACGCTCACACACACACACTCCCACACACACACACGCTCACACACACACACTCCCACACACACACACGCTCACACACACACACACGCTCACACACACACACGCTCACACACATAAGCACATACACTCACCGAGCACTTTATAAGAAACTTTTTTACATTATTACACCTACTTATTTGTGTGATTATCTAATCAGCCAATTGTGGGGCAGCAGTAGAATGCATACAATCATGTAGAGACAGGTCAGGAGCTTTAGTTAATGTTCACATCAACCTTCAGGATGGGGAATTGTTGGTGGGAGATGGCGTGGTTTGAGTATCTCAGAAAATCCAGTGAGCAGCAGTTCTGCAGACAGAAACTTGTTAATGAGAGACATCAGAATGGCCAGACTGGTCAAAGCAGACTGGAAGGTGACAGTAATGCAAATAACAACACATTACGACAGTGGTATGCAGAAGAGCATCTCTGAACACACAATGCATCATAACTCTAAGTGGGTAGGCTACAGCAGCAGAAGTCTGATAAATAAGTAATAAAATAAATACCTAATAAAGTGCTTGGTGAGTGTATATCCAGGTGTGTCAGGTGTGTTTCACTTCCTATGTGCTGGTATTAGAGCGTAGTATTTATTCTAGGCTTTTGGTTGCCCTTTGAGTCTGTTTTCTAGTGTCGGTCAACATCAGGACCCGAATTGTCAATTTTTTCCATTCAAAATATATAGTATATATCATATGGGATAGTGTTGATTAGAATGTATGTTTTGCTGATTGAGGTATACCAATATGGTGTTATACAACCATGGTTAAATTATTTGGCTTTTGTTGTTATTCAGCACTTACTTGATAAATGAAAGCAGCTAATTACAATTAACTCACTTCACCTGGTTCCTTGGTTCTGTCCTGAATTTAAGGTGAAAACAAAAGCCAGCACACCCTGTGGCTCTCCAGGACCAGGGGTGCCAAATGGCTACCAAATGTGTTCATATTTAAATATTTGTTTCGATATAAATGCCATTTTCATTTCATTTCCATTATATTTATTTCATTATTGTCTGTTGCATGTAACACAGTTGTCCATTTGGAAAACAAATATCTTAGCTGAAGTATAGTTCCTCATGCTGTCCAATAGGGTCGTCATATACAGTATGTTCCACATGCTGGCCAATAGGGTCGTCATATACTGTCTATTCCGCCTATTTGTGTGAGCAAAAACTGCTTTTGATTTAAAAAAACACATAAAAACACCCAAGACAGGATTTGGAAATTCAATGATTTTACAGAAAGCCTCACCACCATCATGCCATTATCATGTCCTGGCTGAAGTCACCCAGGCCTACAATACCTACAGTAACCTGGCTGAAGTCACCCAGGCCTACAATACCTACAGTAACCTGGCTGAAGTCACCCAGGCCTACAATACCTACAGTAACCTGGCTGAAGTCACCCAGGCCTACAATACCTACAGTAACCTGGCTGAAGTCACCCAGGCCTACAATACCTACAGTAACCTGGCTGAAGTCACCCAGGCCTACAATACCTACAGTAACCTGGCTGAAGTCACCCAGGCCTACAATACCTACAGTAACCTGGCTGAAGTCACCCAGGCCTACAATACCTACAGTAACCTGGCTGAAGTCACCCAGGCCTACAATACCTACAGTAACCTGGCTGAAGTCACCCAGGCCTACAATACCTACAGTAACCTGGCTGAAGTCACCCAGGCCTACAATACCTACAGTAACCTGGCTGAAGTCACCCAGGCCTACAATACCTACAGTAACCTGGCTGAAGTCACCCAGGCCTACAATACCTACAGTAACCTGGCTGAAGTCACCCAGGCCTACAATACCTACAGTAACCTGGCTGAAGTCACCCAGGCCCAGAAATACCTACAGTAACCTGGCTGAAGTCACCCAGGCCTACAATACCTACAGTAACCTGGCTGAAGTCACCCAGGCCCAGAAATACCTACAGTAACCTGGCTGAAGTCACCCAGGCCTACAATACCTACAGTAACCTGGCTGAAGTCACCCAGGCCCAGAAATACCTACAGTAACCTGGCTGAAGTCACCCAGGCCTACAATACCTACAGTAACCTGGCTGAAGTCACCCAGGCCCAGAAATACCTACAGTAACTTGCACAGATGTTTAAGTTAAGCATGCATCTCAAGCCTGGATCAAGCCATTCATTTGACTGCTGTGGTCATTTATAACTGCAAATGTCAAATATTTTCTTAACAGGTAGAATAACAGTATTTATAAAGGGGCTATACAGTTGCCTGTGTAGATTACAAGGGTGCAGGCGGTTTCTGCTTATAGGGGAAAACATGCACAGTTTAGATCCCTGATTTATCTGCATTGTTTCTTTGTTTAAAGTACTCGACCGGCGCTTGGGAAATTCAGACAGGATTTTCCAAACAGGAAAGGCTTCCTGTGAGCAAGATCAAGTATGACAGTAATTTAGAGAGACACAAAGAAAGTAGATTTTGTGGTAACCGTCTCTCCCCAGGGTTGATAAGGAAACAGGGGGAAACTCCCAGAGGCTCTGGTTGACAGGAAAATATGGTGATGTGTTTCTGAGTGACCTTTTTTTTCCATGCGATCTCCAGAGAAAATTTTAATGTCTGATGGAATGCTAGTCTCCAGCGTGCAGTGCATTTTGCAGTATCTACAATAGCGGAGACCTTCTCAATGTCTGGGAAAGCATATCATTTATTACCAGGTAGATGCTTAGTGTTGAACAGCTTTGGCACACAGACACACATACACAGAGGGAGAGAGAGTGAGTTCTGACATAAATGCATACATGCTATACACTCAGTGAGCACTTTATTAGGTAGACCTGTACAGCAGCTTCATCCATCCATCCATTATCTGAACCCGCTTATCCTGGACAGGGTCGCAGGGGGCTGGAGCCTATCCCAGCATACATTGGGCGAAAGGCAGGAATACACCCTGGACAGGTCGCCAGTCCATCGCAGGGCACACACACCATTCACTCACACACTCAGACCCACGGGCAATTTAGACTCTCCAGTCAGCCTAACCTGTCTTTGGACTGTGGAATGATTGTTGGTGTCAGACAGGGTGGTTTGAGTATCTGCACAACAGTCTCTAGAGTTTGCAGAGAATGGTGTGAAAAACAAAAAACATCCAGTGAGCAGCAGTTCTGAGGGTAGAAACGTGTTATAATGGGAGAGGTCAGTGGAGAAGGGCCAGACTGGTCAAAGCTGACAGGAAGGTGACAGTAACATAAATAACCACATATTACCACAGTGGTATAGATGAGCATTTCTTGACAACACAATGAGTCAAATATCTAAGTGGATAGGCTACAGCAGCAGAAGACCTACTTTTAAAAATGTGTATATACACACATACATACATACAAGCACACACATAAGCCATTCCACTGCTAAAGCAGTTGCACATGCCAAAACAAAATAGCCATTTCTTTGTTAGATAAACATCAGACTACCCATGATGCCAGTGTACTCATGACACATTAATAAATTATACCACTATCAAATCAAAGAAAGCTTGTGCATCTCTCTTTTGCTGTAAGCTGTATTACAACCAAATAGTATTTAGCCACACACATACTCTCTCTCACATACAGACACACACACGCACACACAAACACGCACACATACACACTTACGCATACACACACCCACACACACACCACATACACACACACACACACACACCAGGTACTCTGTCCCAGAGGCATGCTTTTGGGGTCAGGTGAGGTGAATGCAGTAGAATGACCCCTGTAGGATGACCCCAGTAGGATGACCCCTGTAGAATGACCCCTGTAGGATGACCCCAGTAGGATGACCCCTGTAGGATGACCCCTGTAGGATGACCCCAGTAGGATGACCCCAGTAGGATGACCCCTGTAGGATGACCCCAGTAGGATGACCCCTGTAGGATGACCCCTGTAGGATGACCCCAGTAGGATTACCCCTGTAGGATGACCCCAGTAGGATGACCCCTGTAGGATGACCCCTGTAGGATGACCCCAGTAGGATTACCCCTGTAGGATGACCCCAGTAGGATGACCCCTGTAGGATGACCCCAGTAGGATGACCCCTGTAGGATGACCCCTGCATCATGCCCATAGAGTTTGTGAGCAGCTGCTTATGACCAGCAGCTCCCACTGTGTGTAATTGAGAAGCCTTTATTTGCTGTAATTCTGTATTCAATGAGCTGTCAGTAAATACTTACGGTGATGATAGCATTTACTGGAAAATTTGTACCTGGAACCCATCTTGTTCATCGATGCCTATGCAAGGGTCCTCTATTCACATCCCCAACATTTCCACATTTCAACATTTCTGTTCTGGAGATATCAGAACAGCACTACCGTTCTGGAGATATCAGGACAACACTGGTGTTCTGGAAATATAAGGACAACACTGGTATTCTGGAGATATCATGACAACACTGGTATTCTGGAGATATCATGACAACACTGGTATTCTGGAGATATCAGGACAACACTAGTGTTCTGGAGATATCATGACAACACTGGTATTCTGGAGATATCAGGACAACACTAGTGTTCTGGAGATATCATGACAACAATGGTATTCTGCAGATATCAGGACAACACTGGTATTCTGCAGATATCAGGACAACACTGGTGTTCTGGAGATGTGAGGATAACAGTTAGATGTTGTCAACACTCATGTCAACATCCAGATGTCTCTGCAGAAGCAGTAGGTATTTACATAGGTATTTATGATGAGCTTGATTGTAAACATCATCCCTATTCTCTAATGTGTATGTATGAGAATGTGTAAAAACAGCTACTTATTAACCAAATGCAATTATTCTTTTAACATGCAAATGCAGTGGTACAAAGGTGTGTTACAGCTATTACTGAGGCTTTTGAAGCCACTGTACTGAGAATCCCACACACACACGCACACACACACATACACACACGCACATAAGCACATACACGCACCCACACATGCACACACACACACACACACACGCACACACCCATGCACACACACACACACAGGATACTCATAATGAAAAGGTAGATTTTCAGTCATGTGATTATGTTTCCAAAGCCCCTGTAATACCTGCATTAATGTGAGTTAAGCCAAAGGAACTAAAGTCTTATTTTTCTGCATACCTTATCAGTGACAGGGCATGTGAAATTAATAATTCAATGTTTTCACAGTATTTGTCACCTTAGCCATGAAAAAATTAATAATTCATACAAATAATATAAAATAAGCAGTGTATTTATCATATTTGTTTGGGGTAAAATATAATCGTGTCTGAAGCTGCAGCAGTTCATTCTGCTGGGAGATATGACTCCAATATTAAAGAACATCGGAAGCCATTGTCTGTGTCTTTCACCGCTTTGCACGTTTCTTTTGGCCTGATATTATGTACAATATGAACCGGATTTATTTTTCTGCTCTTCCATAAAGGGTTAAAAAATGGCCATTTTGTAATGTTTGTTTATTTGTTTATTCCTAAAATTGCTAAATATGGAGACTTCACTGGAGCAGAAACACTCTCAATCCAATATAAATTCCACAATTTTCTGCAGGTCTTCACCAGAAGTGCAACCTACAGCGACAGAATTTTGCAGCTCACTATTTTGGCTCTGCAAATTCAACAAATAGAAAGAGATCAAGAAAACATACAATTATCTCTAAAAACTGGAACAGATTTTTATTAAATTAACCTTATTAGTGCATTACGGTACGCAAATGCCAAAAAAGGAGTTCCTCATTTGCATTAAGATAGATTTTTCAGGTTGGCTGCACGATTTAATTAAAGAAAAGATTAAGAATCATTAAACAAGCTGCTCTACCTTGCAATAACAGAACTCACATCTGACTCAGGTTAACAAAAACCCAGATGGTGATTTGGTAACTGTTGAATCACTGTAACAGAATGAGAATGATCCCATTAGTTCCCGGGAAAAGTCAGGGAATTTGAAAATTAGTATGCTGGAACATGGCACAGCAGAGACGACTCCCCCCGACTAGTTCATTATTGATTGTGGTTTATTCGGCTTTTACAGAACAAAAAATGAATGTATTTTGATGCATAAGTTCATTTTAAATGATTTGGTTGTGTTTTTCGTCCAACATAAAAACGACTAAATTAGTTTTAGTGTAGAAACTGGTGCTTGTAATACAAATGTGTCCCTCTTAAACGGAGGGGATGGAGAGAGGAAAAAATGAGAAAAAGGAAATGACAGAAGAAGGGAATTTTAGTGAAAGCCGTATGAATGAGTTATAGATATGGACCCTCTAAGAGGTTACACGAGGTAACTGAACCCTGCTCTGATCACAGATACCTACAGAATGAGGAGGGGTCAGGTTTCTGCAGACGTCTGTCACGTCAGAATGAACAGAAGTGAGCTGGAGTGTGTCAGGTTTACCGCATTTATGTTATGTTGTCTGTGATTCAAATGTGACTTCATTTTTATTACAGCTGGTTCCAGAAATTCCATGTATGTTTATATGCATGATGAATGTGTATGGTTTTGGCCTGTTTTGTGCTGCCCAATCTTTACAGAAACTCATGTCTTTGGCCTTTTTACATTTTCTTTCTGATCTTTATTAGCACAAACTTTACACCTGATTTTCTGAAGAAATTATAGAAAAGCGGGGACATATACGTGTGGCAATCAAATCAAGCCCTTATGAATTTCACTGGGACCTAGTAAGAGCTGATTGGCAGTTATCAACTCCCATAGTTTGTACACTCTCTGTCAGAATGCCCAAAATAGCATGCAGTAATGCTAAGGTCCAATGACCAAACGCATAACTTTCTCTGGATATTTCATAAACACAAATTAGAATATCGCAATAGAGCGATAGCCACTACATATTGTCATGCACTAAAATACAATTGCTGCATTTAGAGTGTAAGACTCTGGCAACCTTGTCTCTGAATATACTCATGAGGTGTGAAATCTGACTGAATTTGCGGACCAGGACGGTAACCTCCGTAAACTGCTGTGGGTGTCCATTGTGTTAGTGGCAGCACTGCGTATAAAGCAGAAAAGGTCCTCTGAATGGACTGAAGATTACCAATATGTGATAGAAAGCCTTTCTGATGATACGGCAGGTTAAGTCAGTCTCATAATTAAACATTTTTTTGGGAGGAATTACCCCCACCCTTTGTCTTATTTATGCTTTAACGCACATAACCTTTAGGCAAAGGAAACTGTACATATGTAAGTGCATGCGACACTACCAGATACAAAAGAAAACAAACCATGCCACCAAATCGAGAGAGAGAGAGAGAAAGACATTTGCATGAGTGGAAACGGATTGTATTTATTCATCTTTAATCGTTCTTTTCTGGGTTAAAAATTAGGTATGCAAATGATGCTGGCAGGGCCGTGTCGAGGAGCCCAGGGAGGAGAGAGTAGAGGCACACATCCATATTTAAAGACGTCCCGACTGTAATCCTCCGGCATAAAAGACCCGCTCGTGCGTGCCGTTCCTGTGTATTACTGGAAAGCACCTGCATTGGAACCACCAGATACAAATAAATAGGAAATAATGCAGCGAGAAAAAAGGCTAAGAAGCTGAAAGGAGCCTGTCGCTGCATGCAATCAGGCGGTATTGAAGGAATACCAGGTGGTTGGCAGGTGTACTGGGGCAGATGTGAGTCGCTGGCAAGGCTCAGCACCGTACAGGTGTGAAAATATGCCTACTCCGTAATTACTGCTTTAAACGCTTAATTTCTGTGTTTCAATATTGATTGGTACCTTTCGGCTTCTCCCTCTCCCGCGGAACGGGCCAAGCCCCAGGCTTATTTATAGCAGACTGAGTCAGTGTTTTGCAAAAGGCTCGGTTCTGCCCATAATAACGGCGGCGATGTTTGATTTCCGCTTCTGCCCGGGAAACACAAGGGCGGCATCTTTAGAATTTCGATGGGGGAGTCGTGGAAGGCATCTGTGAAAAGAGACAAATGCTGGATGGCATATCTCCGCTTATTTTTTATCGTATATTGATAACGGGGCTCACAATCAATGCTTGTGTGTAGATGCAAAATGCTGCTATCTGGATTTGTATGGATCCAGATGCATCTTTGTCTGGCCATTGATTGATCGAAACAGCCTCCACTTGTTTCGCCTCCTCGAACGTTCTCCGCAGTCTTCTCAAACATCAAGGTGAAGACAGAGCCAAGGGTGCTGTCTGTACCTGCTTTCCCTCAACCGCCTTGGTGAGTGTTTCCCGGTCTTATTTTTTTACAGAAGACGAAGATTTACGGCATAAAAATGTGAATCTCTGCAGGATTCCTCTCCCTGTGATATTAGTTTGACGGTGCGTGCCTTCCGTGTGTGCGAGTGTGTGAGAATCTGCATGCGCGGGCCTGTTCAATATTTCATATGTGCAGGAGTAGCGTGGCATTGATTAGCGGCGCTGTCAGAACCGGGCCCTGGCACATCACCCGAGCACCTCGTGGCCCTGGAGTGTCAGCCGCCCCGCGGGCCACGGGCCGTGTGCGGGCCCAGGCCAGGACACTCCCGCTGCAGCCTGACAGCTGGGTATCCCAGGTGGTGTGACATTTGAGACGGCGGATGTGGGGATGGAAGGTGTGTGGGGGGAGGGGTGATTAACTTTAGCGCCAGGTCCTCATGCATATGGAGTCACACAGGAGTCAACGTGAGACGCTGTGTTGTTGTGCATACGGCTCTCTGGCGTACCCCAGGGGCCCGGTATCGATTGTATAAGGAAACCTGTCTTTTTCAAGCTGTGCGATGCTCCAGAGCTCTGTCTGCTTCATCTGCTCTCCTTGGTCTTCAGGTCCTATTATATCTGAGACTCTGAGAAGATATAAATACCTGTGATTGTGATTTAAAGTGTGTTCACACCCGAATCCCCATGTTCATGGTTAAGTGCACAGTGGTTTGTAGTGGTTAAGGTACATGACTGGGACCCGCAAGGTCGGTGGTTCGATCCCCGGTGTAGCCACAATAAGATCCGCACAGCCGTTGGGCCCTTGAGCAAGGCCCTTAACCCTGCATTGCTCCAGGGGACGATAGTCTCCGGCTTAGTCTAATCAACTGTAAGTCGCTTTGGATAAAAGCATCAGCCAAATGACATGTGATGACTGTGACATGGAAAAGCACGTGACTGCAGGGTGGATCCCCAGGACTGGACTTGTAGCAGCGCGAGTGAGCTGGTGCGATGACGTCCGTGGTTTGCATATGTGTACATTGTTGCCTAGATCCTGCTGTCGTTCTCTTAATCCAGGGCCAGTCTTACCCAAAGCAAACATTAATTTGTAATTCATAGAATGGTGTCAAAATGTGTATGTGAACGTGTGTCTTTTCTGTTTTGTAGAACACACCTCTTTGCTCATTCATTTATTCATTGACTCTCCCGGACACCTAGACGGAAAGAGTTAATAAAATCTGCACTTCGGGCCTTTCGAACGTGACCAGCTGACATCTCATAAAGCACATGAGGTGTGTCAATACGGCCCATGCCATATGAAATGTATCTGATGCGACGGGGGAGTTAGTAACAGGATGCTTTGTCCCAGCACACCGCTGCGCTGTATTGACTGGGAGGGTACGTTTTCTGCCACTGCTATCTATGGGGCACTAGGGTGTAGTGTCCCTGCTCACACACTCACATAAAGCGACAGAGGGACATTTTCTTCAAGGACCAAATATCCCAAATGTACCCTGTAAGTAATGTGTTCTCTGTGTGTACAAACTAGTATGTTTTCCAAGCAAAAAAGGTACCAATTCATTACACATTGCTGGCTAGGGGTACAATTTTAGGGATCTATAGGCTACCACCCCAGTGACAAGCATTTGTACCTTTTAAGCACTTTTTGTGCCTTTATTTCTAAGAGTGCAATCCTCTAACGATGATCCTCTAATGATTTTGTAATGAAATTGCTTTACCTATCGTCACCGTTTATTTGGAGAGTGCATTACCGTCTCTTTACTGTCTGTTGTTTGATGTGAAGCTGAAATACTCTCTGAGTTTTATTCTTTGAGTTGTATTATTTATTTTTCTTCGTACAGCATTAAAGGGCTTTTCCAGAGCCTTGCCGAGAGCACCTCAACAGCACGTTTGTGTTTCCTTTCTTTTTCTAAAGCGCTGCTTTAATGCAGCACTTTCTGTTTTATGTGATACAGTTCTGTTCGGGTGACACCCGCAAAAAAAAAAAAAAGAAAAAGAAAAAAAAAAAGCCGGCAGGCTTTTCCCCTGAATAAAAGGTGAAACTAAGTGGTTGTAGTAATTTATAATGAGTGTAAAGGTGTTTGCTGTTTTAGCACTTAAAAGTGCTCCCGTGAAGAGAGGGGCATTATGACAGTAGTGCTAAAATCTACCCAGTATATATAGATCTCTTACCTCTGGAGAACAACCTTGTTAAAAGCAAAGGCAATTAACTTTGTTCCCTCCTCCTCCTGTCAAAGTTTTTTTTTTTTTTCGTCAAGGTTCATACTGCCTATCACGACTATGAGCAGAAGAAAAGAACACAGAAAAGAGCAGTAGAGCTCCATGCCTTTCTCAGATTACGTGCTTTCATGGCTTCTCCGCTAATTGCAGTCTGAAGCATCACCTCCACTCGCTGTTGTGAAAATAAACTCTTAACACAATGCTTGAAGAACATTAGCTCTGAAATCCCCCTGTGATCATGTTGCTTTCATGGAGTTGTACATCTGGAGCACAGGATTTCCACTCTACCTGAGGGCACGGGGTCCCTTATCTTTGTTTTCGCTATATATACAGAACAGCGGAAAAACCTGGGTAAAGATAATCTCACTGAAATTAATTAAGAGCCACACAACAATGCGGGAGATGAAATCAGATGGTAGGGTTTCTTTGTTTGGACCGCTTCCCTTCCGTAGCGTTAAAGTTGCGGTCGGGCCGCCACCCTGGCAAATGAGCCACTATCTTGGCGCCACGTGAGCGAGGTCTTAAGAGTAATTAATCTCCATAAAGCTCTTACCGAGGTAGGTATGATGGCCTGGAATTCAATTACTCCAATACGCTCTGACATTTTATGGGAAAACTGCTGCATCTATTTTTCAGGTTAATATCTGCCACCTGAGCCTGCCTTGGCATTTGAAATCAGAACCGGGGGCTGGAAGTTTGCCTTTTCTCTTCTGCCATCGCTACAGTGTTTTACTTGAGATTTGAAACCGTGTTATTACATAAAAGCAGATTGACCCTAACACTGCCCATATAAATATAATTTTTGCAGTCTTTTGAGTACACCATTCAATACATATTTTGAAGTGCTGATGGTTAATCTGGTATTTATTTATTTCTCCATTTATTTATGTATTTATCGCTCTCGTATCGCATGGCTGTGCAGTACTGCTCTACATGGGCCAAACAAACAGCTAAAGAGCCCATATCTTTTAGTAAGTAACTGCAGCAACACCGTTGCAGAAATGCAAGGCACTGTAGGTGCAATAATGCCAGGATTGCATATGGTACTTAAAGTGCATGTTTGGAGCTCATCCACTCTTCTGAATACCTCTTTGTCAGAGAGCAGATGAGGTGTGGACTCGATATGAAGAAATGGAGATGTCTCACCGGCAGTCCATGAATGGTCATTTTGCATTTGCCACCTTTTGTGGTCTGGGTCTGTTTGTTGACTAACCGTGACCATCATCTTCACTCTCAAGAGCACATATCAGTGTCAGAGTATCAGTACTGAAATTCAATATGCACAAACTGGCCATGAGCGATGAACGATGAGCTCGCTGTTTAGGGCCAAAACCGTCCCATGTTTCAGGAGCCATTCCATTGGTGGTGGGTGCTGGAGCACTTTGGGGGGCCACAAAATCCTTGTTTAGAGCAATTAAAAGCCTTGAGAGAGCTTACAGCACCCAAACCTCAAGCCATCTCTGTTGGTACAATATATTGCACTGCAATAGCATTCATGTTCAAGCACAAACATACATGAATACATGGCTTATCCAGGAAAAAAGGTGTTCTCAAACACGTGTAGATTACCTCGGAGGCGTGACAAATGTTTTTCTTCTAGAGTCGCATTCAACCTCTAACATTCTTTATCTGAATTGATTTATTTCACACTGTAACCAGGCGTTTAACAGTTGTACATGCTATGTTCTCTGCTTGGCTTACAGCTGTCTGAGACAGCAGCTCTTCTTGTTCTGTCGTAAGATGCTTTTTTATTCCGATTCAACAGATTCTCAGCATTAACCTCCATTCTGCTTAATGTTGTTTTTCCCTCTTAATTGTGCACCGCTGATCAATTTTACCCCCGAGGAATCCTCTTGATTCCGAACCGGATTGTGTGTAGCCGTGTGTACACATGTACATCTCTGTGTACTTCTTTTCCAGAACTGTAAGAACCATGACGTGTTGCCTTTTCTTCTGGACATTGGCTGGTTTTGTCATGTTGCGATGATAGGATACCATGTACTTCTCAGCGGTGTTTCTGATCAATGGCCTCTCTACTGTATGCAATACAAGCACCCAGCTTATCAAAAACAACCACATTATTGCAGGACAAGCAGTGTACTTTGCAGGCAATCTATGACTCCTGTTCATTACTGTGCTTTTCCCTTTAACGTGGGCCAACAGACTCATGTTAGATTTCATTCCTCGTTAAAAAGTGCATATAGTGTAGGCCTACATTATAGCTGACGCTCGTATTTGGTTAAAGACAACTAATTGGTATTGGTTTTCAGTATTGATATATTCGTTTTGCTATTGACTACTAGCAGGCAGAGTCGCTTATATGTCTTGTTGAATTATTTGCATGGCTGCTTTTGCTGGTGTGCTTATTGCTGATACAGAATGTTGCACGGTATGACCCAGGCTTATTGGACACACTGTACAGTGAGACACAGGCTTATTGGACACACTGTACAGTGAGACACAGGCTTATTGGACACACTGTGCAGTGAGACACAGGCTTATTGGACACACTGTACAGTGAGACACAGGCTTATTGGACACACTGTGCAGTGAGACACAGGCTTATTGGCCACACTGTACAGTGAGACACAGGCTTATTGGACACACTGTACAGTGAGACACAGGCTTATTGGACACACTGTACAGTGAGACACAGGCTTATTGGACACACTGTACAGTTAGACACAGGCTTATTGGCCACACTGTACAGTGAGACACAGGCTTATTGGACACACTGTACAGTGAGACACAGGCTTATTGGACACACTGTACAGTGAGACACAGGCTTATTGGCCACACTGTACAGTGAGACACAGGCTTATTGGACACACTGTACAGTGAGACACAGGCTTATTGGCCTCACTGTACAGTGAGACACAGGCTTATTGGACACACTGTACAGTGAGACACAGGTGTATTAGCCAGATTGTAGTGTGATACAGGTTGATTCCCACACTGCACAATCTCACAAAGGTTATTGAACACACTGTACAGTGAGACAAAGGATTGTTGGACACACTGTACAGTGAGACACAGGCTTATTGGACACACTGTACAGTGAGACACAGGCATATTGGACACACTGTACAGTGAGACACAGGCTTATTGGACACACTGTACAGTGAGACACAGGCATATTGGACACACTGTACAGTGAGACAGGTGTTTGGACACACTGTACAGTGAGACACAGGCTTATTGGACACACTGTACAGTGAGACACAGGCTTGTTGTTGGATGGAGGAGCGGAAGGCCGAGGAATGTCGCTCCAGAGAGAGGGGCTGTCCTCCAGAGAGAGGGGCTGTCCTCCAGAGAGAGGGGCTGTCCTTCAGAGAGAGGGGCTGTCCTCCAGAGAGAGGGGCTGTCCTCCAGAGAGAGGGGCTGTCCTCCAGAGAGAGGGGCTGGCTTCCCGCCCACGGTGCGTCCCGTAACCGAACCAAAGGGGAGGGAGCTGCTGAAGCACTGTGTTTCCAACGCGCTCGTCTGCAGCAGCGAAAACAAAGATGAGAGGGGCGCGAGATGCTAATGCACACGGCTAGCGTGACGGCGGAGGCTTACCTTCCCATAAATCACCGTGGTTTTAATCATACCTGCCACCTCCCGCCTGCCGCGACTCCCCGGAGAAATCGGCCGCGTTCCCCCTCTCCCTTCCCTCCCGTGCTGGGTTTCAATTATCCGCCAGCCCTTCCCCCTGTTTATTTATTTATCCAAAGTTCATGTACAGTATGCACGCGTCGGTTCCCTCTCTCCGGGGGGGGGGGGTGCACTGCACCGTGCCACCTGACCACCCAGACGGACGTGTCTCTGCCCACTCTGACCGCAGGCCTGTGTGTGTGTGCGTGCGTGTGCGTGTGCGCGTGCGCATGCGTGTTTGTGTGCGTGTGCGTGTGCGCGTTTGTGTGTGCGTGTGCGTGTGTGTGCGTGTGTGTGTGTGTGTGTGTGTGTGTGTGTGGGGGGAGGGTTACAGTAATTAGGACGCAGGCCCGGGGCTTAGGTACGTTACCTTTCCTGGCTGTGTGCTGACCAGGGAATTCTCCTTCCTGCTGACGGCCCTTTGGCCAAAGAGGGCCTTCTCAAAGGCTTTCTTACCCCCGAAGCAATCACATTACAGAGAGAGAGAGAGAGGGTGGAGCTGTCACTCACTGCCATTCTACCGGACTAAATTCTGCTCATTAGTAACCAGGACAACAATAAACAGGCCAATAGGATTTCTGGGCCGAGATGAGACCTTCTTTAAACCGAGGCGTGTGTGTGTGTGTGTTTGTGTACATAGGTATGCATGTGTGTGTACGTAGGCACGCATGTGTGTGTTTACGTAGGCACGCATGTGTGTGTGTGCATGTGTGTATGTAGGCACGCATGTGTGTGTGTTTGTGTATATGTAGGCACACGTGTGTGTGTGTGTATATGTAGGCATGCATGTGTGTGTGTGTGTATATGTAGGCACACGTGTGTGTGTGTGTGTATATGTAGGCATGCATGTGTGTGTGTGCGCGTGTGTATATGTAGGCACACGTGTGTGTGTGTGTGTGTGTGTGTATGTAGGCACGTGTGTGTGTGTGTGTATATGTAGGCATGCATGTGTGTGTGTGTGTGTGTGTGTATATGTAGGCACACGTGTGTGTGTGTGTGTGTGTGTGTGTGTGTATGTAGGCATGCATGTGTGTGTGTGTGCATGTGTATATGTAGGCACACGTGTGTGTGTGTGTGTGTGTGTGTGTGTATGTAGGCATGCATGTATGCCTGCCAGAGTCTGATAAATGCAGTAGGGAGGGGAGAGAGAGACAGACAGATAGACAGAGAGATTCATAATTAATTCATATTTACCCTAATTTTATTTTTTCCTGTATTATTATTGGTATTGTTGTTATTATTATATAGACACCCAATGCAGACATTGCCACATGGTTTAAATTGTTGTTGACACAATATTGTTGTTTGTATTCATATTCCTTTCTGTGTGTACACTTTGCCAATATATACAAATATATTTCATGCCAATAAAGCATTTTGAATTTGAATTTGGAGAGAGAGAAAGTTATTTTTCAGAATTATTGCTCAATGTTACACAATGTTAATTGTTGCTATCACAGATGTTGGTTTGTATTCTGTTTGTATTCTGTTTATTCTAAGTTCATTGTACATATACTGTAAATATGATTTGGCAATATGCATCTATGCTCATTTATTGTTCAATGTTACACATTACTTGTTGCACACAGCTGTTTGTCTATATTATGTTTATATTCTGTTTGAGAGAATGAGAGAGAGAAAATGAGAGAGAGAATGAGAGAGTGAAAGAGAGAGCGAGAATGAGGGAGAGAGAGAATGAGAGAGTGAAAGAGAGAGTGAGAATGAGGGAGAGAGAATGAGAGTGAAAGAGAGAATGAGGGAGACAGAGAATGAGAGAGTGAAAGAGAGAGAGAATGAGAGAGTGAAAGAGAGAGCGAGAGAATGAGAGAGTGAAAGAGAGAGCGAGAGAATGAGAGTGAAAGAGAGAGCGAGAGAATGAGTGAAAGAGAGAGCGAGAGAATGAGAGTGAAAGAGAGAGCGAGAGAATGAGAGTGAAAGAGAGAGCGAGAGAATGAGAGAGTGAAAGAGAGAGCGAGAGAATGAGAGAGTGAAAGAGAGAGCGAGAGAATGAGTGAAAGAGAGAGCGAGAGAATGAGAGAGTGAAAGAGAGAGCGGAGGTTTGACTGTGACAGGGAGGCAGACCCCCTCCTTTCACAGCATGATCATTAGTAATGACAGGAGGCCATAGAGAGGCCTGTGTTGATTATAACTCACCCATCACCCGACACATGACAGAGCAGCAGATCCTCCACAGCATTGTGCCCCTGTGTCTGTTTTAAATGTGTTTAAGCAGGGGGAAGGTACTGACACCGCGCTACATAAACCATGCCAACTCTGCCCGTGGCACCTATCTTCCTGACAAAACAAAGGCCTCGGCAATTAGCCTGTTTCACGTCACTGGACAGCCATAGCTCCATTCCCACCATTTTGAGCAACACTAGAAGACACCTTAAGTGCCATTAAGTGATCAAAGAGGGGCAGATATTGGATAACACAATTAGAATAAAACTGGGGGGAAGACTTTTTACAGATAATGGGCTGTAAACACAAGACATTACTGCATACAAAGATTATTCAGATTCCAGCCAGGCTCCGGATGCTACTGCGCCTATTAAATAGTCATGTTAGGGAAGGAATAAATACAATTTTCTCCCTTTTTCTTATGAAATGGAGAGAGCTGCAAAGTGTGAGAAAGCATCGTACAAAGACGAGAGTCTCGTCCCTAATTGCCGACGCTCTGTACAACACAGACCACTGCAGTCCTTCAGGACGTAAAGTAATCCCGGCAAGAGTGTCTTCAGTTCTGCTAATGCCTCTCTCTACTCCCAGTATTAAGGACAAGAGAGAGGCCATTCCTTCGCTAATGGAGATGTTAGCCATCGCGTTTAAAGAATTGGGAAAGTGGGTTGGTGGGTGGGGGCAGAAGGGGGGGGTGTTTGGCGTGTTAAACGACTAGGGTCAGCCTTGTCAAACTGTAATTGCGGCAAAGTGCCAGGATGATAGCCGGTCACCTGGTCCACCTGCCATTAACCCTCTGAACCCGGAGCGGCTATCAGTCAGCGGAGGCAGCGGCTAATTTGTACCAGAGTTTCCAGGGGGACGGTAATTGCTGAGGGGCCTAGCAGGGATCAGTGCGGTGGGACTGCACCGTACATCTGCTTCCTGACACCCCGCGCACCTGAGTCTCAGCTGTTCCACGAGCCCCGTCAAACGCATGCAAAACACAAGCCGCCGCTGACAAGAATAACAAATGGGCCCTTTAGCACGTCATTATTCGCACTGTCAGTAACCGAGAGGAACCGCTCCCAAAGACCTGGCCTGGGTCTGTCGCTAAAAACAGAAACAGAACTCACGGCCAGGTTTGATTGCAGGCTCGGGTGACTGGTAATACATGAACAGAGGTTGTGTCTTTTTCTGCTTCTCAGAAAAAAGGTTTATTTTCTTGGTGTTGTCGAGCTTGTTTTCTCCTACGTGGGAATGGTGCATCTCTGAAGGCCCTGCTCGGTCCGTATCCCCCTCAGACCACCTACACTCGACTTCCTGTACATTGTATCAGTGCTCCAGGAGGTCTGTTCAGCCTTCTCCCGCCATCTTTAATTCATGTGATTAAAAATGCAGCAGGAACCCTTGTACCAGCTGTTAAACTCCGTTAGTAAGCTGTAATTCAGAGTTCAAATCCCAGCAAATTGAGGGTTAGGTTAACAGGAGCGGTGGGTGGAAATGCATTATCCAGCAGCTGTGCTAGGCAGGTTCAGTCAGGTGGAGCCGGCATGCCATGCTTGTTAATTCCCATCTCCCCAAAAACAGAGAGGGAAAATAATCATTCCACAGCCTCGGAAAACGTCAGCTGTAAAAAAGACAGTAGACAATCTGCGTTGATACAGATAGCGTGGAACTTTGCTGTTTGGTGAATAAACACATTGTTATGAATATTAATTGATGTATTTATTCATTCAGTATATGTGTAATGAGAATGTTTATTTTTATAATCTTGTGTTGTGATGAAGTTGATACCCTTTCAGCAGCGCAGCAGTGTAACACTGTGAGTGACTCTTGCTCCAAATGACTCATATTTATTTTCAGCGGCTCCCGTTTTGATTCAGAGCTCGAGACTGCTGTTTTGTCGAAGCAATACCAATAGGCCTCTGTGATTTATCATTTATTGTTTGATACTGATCGACCAAAAGTGAACAATCAGATGTGCTATTATAAATATGAAATAAATTGTAATATTGGCAGTGCAATATTGATACATATCTGATTTTATAGCATTTTTGTCATCGTGATGCGATCAAACAGTGCTGTCCTTACGACTTAGATGTCTTTGATGAAGCGATGTTCACACGGAGAGTTTGGAGAGATGTTCTGGATTAAGCAGCTTTCCTATTATTTGCTAGATGAGAGTGACAGGACTCGGTTTACAGCTTAGTGAAAATGAAGAAACTGATGTTGCATCACTGTCTGGTACTAAATTACCATACAAAACGGTATCTACATGTGTTTACTTCTATTAACACGCTGTGACAATACAGTCATGGAAAAACTCAGCCCTGCCAGGCACCTTTGAGGCCTGACAAAACCGAGATCCATTGACATTAATGTAAAAGGCCTGCAATTTGAATCCTAATTAATATAGCACGCCATATTTGCAGTGGTGCGATTCTTGGCAAAGGTCATACATTTCACTCTTTGTATTTCGCGCAGGAATGCAAGTTTTGTGTTAACTGTGAAAGAAAGAAAGATAGAAAGAAAGAGTAAATGAAAAGCAGGCTGTACTCTTAGATAACATCTGGATGATTTTTGTGTACATCTTTTTGCATCGAATGCTCTCATGGGGACAGCCGAACTAAGGAAGAAAAGCACAGGGACCATTTTAAACGTTTATTGCAGTGTGGGTGTGGTGACATAAATCTGTGGGAATTTACGAAGCGATTGCCAAACATGAATTCGAACAACATGTTTTCCCCTTTCCGCATCCACCCCGCCCCCACCCAATAACTCTCACCCACTTTTTCCCGTCCACTCACAGACATTTTTTAAGGTTGCAAAACGATGATGTGCGAGCCAACGTTAATTAATCCAGTGTGAGATAGAGAGAGAGAGGCAGGTTGGATGTCATCCAGCGTAAAAATAGCCTGTCCGTTTTCTGCGGTTCAACAAAATGAGTTCTTCCACAATAAGAGTGCAGGAAGTAGATGCTATGTCCTTGGAGGGCTTCAGCCAAACAACAGCCAGCTATCAAACACAAACTGCGCTCGCAGTTTGGGGCAAACAGGGAGGACTACAGCTTCAGTGTGTGTTTGGGGCAAACAGGGAGGACTACAGCTTCAGTGTGTGTTTGGGGCAAACAGGGAGGACTACAGCTTCAGTGTGTGTTTGGGGCAAACAGGGAGGGCTACAGCTTCAGTGTGTGTTTGGGGCAAACAGGGAGGACTACAGCTTCAGTGTGTGTTTGGGGCAAACAGGGAGGGCTACAGCTTCAGTGTGTGTTTGGGGCAAACAGGGACGACTACAGCTTCAGTGTGTAGTCGCCAAAAAATTGCAAGCACAAATTGCAATAAATGTAGCATTTGGAACAAATGTTTTGGAGTGAAAGAATGTGCTTCATCAGATCTGTTTAATTGTCATTCTAAAGGGACTGCCTGGCGACTAGATACAGAAAAGGTACACCTGTCTTGGTGCTCTGCGTCTCACTGTGCCTCTAGCCAAGCTCTTTGAAATCCAATCAGTTTAGCGTTCTCAGATCTTAATATGCCACACTTAATCTTCCTGACTTCATTGATCACCCCCCCCTTTTTGTAGGTGCATAAGTCCTCCACACCAGCTTCAGGGTGCACAGCTTAACAACAACAGTTGGCATGGCACCCATCTACCATAAAAGGGACGGTTAGTCATCCAGGGTATTACACCAGTCCTTCAGGGACCTAAGAGCCCTTCACGGTAATGATATCAGCCCATGATTTGATGGATTATTTTTAAATTTCTTGTTATGTTCTAATACAGGAAGGGACTAAACATGACTTCCTGTGTTAAATTACTGTGTAATTCCCTTCTTTTAAAGCATCACTCATGCTACTCTTTATCTCACCATGGTCAGACATGTCCTGGGCTTCAGGCTAGCCAGACAGATTCTTCTTTCCGTTTGAATGTTATTGCCGTTTCTCAACTGATTCTGTAGCACAATAAATAAGTCCACCACTTCACTTGATGGGTTGATACTGTCACATGGTTTATTTTGACAGGTACAGAACTTACTGCCACTCGTGCACTCTCCCTGAAATTACAGAGCGTGCCAGGTGGTTATCAAAGTTATCAAACACAGGAAGTGACCGTTTACTGTTGTGGTGTAATTGGTCTAAAAATAGTAATGGTGGCAAACTAAACACTAGCTCATTAGCACTAAGTTAGACCAAAAAATCTGAGTAGTATGTACAGAAACAGTGGAGTTTCATACAAAGTAAAAATCCTGCCCCTTACAGAGTGCCCCTGTCTGTTTGGCTAAATAGCAATATGTAAAATATAATAATAATAATTGATATACACAGACAAACAAAAAATGCAAAAATGTGTCATGCCTTCAAATGAAAATAAGCTTCAATTGTTAAAAATAAATGTGCCCTCAGCTAAAGCTGCTTATATGAATGCTATATGCTTGTGCCATTTGGATCCCTCAGGTTTATTCTGCATGGCACTCGAGTGTACAAAAAAATGGCTATAGGTTTCAAATGTAAATACCCACACCCATTTAAAAAAGTGCACTAAATCAGTAAAATATATATTTATGTCACTGAAATAAAACAAACAAGGGCAAAACACCCAGACACATCTGTTACAGGCTTATGTGGGTATCCAGCACTAAACCGTATTATGATTTACTTAATGTGTGCATTTAATGCCACAGCTTTGCTTTTAAAGCCTCTGTCGAATTGACACGGTACTCTGTTGTTTCCAAACAAGCACACATTTAGTGGACTTCTATTCCACCATTTGGGCAGTATCCCTTGGAGGAAGGCGGAACCTTCTAGAGAAGGTTTGAGCGAAAACCAGTTAAACATCTTTACCCTCCCCACAAAGGCTGACCATTTCAGCTGTCACAACAGGCATCATTTGTAGTCATATCTCAGTGAGGGGGGGAAAAAAAGGAATGAGCAGGGGAATTATGGACAGCTTATCCTCAAACGTTACCTTCCCATCTTTTATGTTTAGAAACCAAGAGCTCCCTTTCCCTCTGAAAAGCCACAAAAACCAGCAGAATTACCACTCCATTGTAATAAAACACAGGCGTGTCGTTTATCTTTTTAATTAATTACTGCGCATGCTACCAAACGCGTACAAGCAGCACTGATGTAAAAGGTGCTGTATGATTTTTCAGGCTGGTCTGTGGGGTGTTTGCGTGTACTCTGCTACCTGAACACATTCGGCTGGCCGCCCAAGCACTCAAACAGACAGAAAGGATTTTCATTTTAGTACATAAGAGGCTTTTTTATTTAATGCCGGACTTAAAAGGTAAGCACAATCTGCCCCCGTTCACCTATGCGATATTCCAGCGAAGGCCAAATGAAAAAGGGCATGTAAACAACAGGGCATTATGGGAGACCAGTATGCAGGAATGGCAAAAATAACAAACAAATAAATAAATAAATAAAAGGTTCAACTGGCAAATGGAATAAACTGTTATTAGTAGGCCACTTGTTCGTGTAGAGAGGGTTAAGGTTTAACTGGCAAGGGACTGTTTGGCGCTTTCGGTGTTACACATGTAATAACAGACACTGCCCACACTCTGACCTCTGAGGAAGGTGAGTGAGGTTCATGGCTTTCAGGTAGACATAACAAATAAACAAAGACAAAATGGAGGGAAACAATCAGAGCAGACAGTTTTTTTTTTTTTTAAGTTGAATCATACTGGTGGAATTCCAGCCAAGAGTTAGCAGACGTCCTGTTCATGACGTCTTATCTGATAGTATAAAATTGCCATTTTGAGTAATTGGACAAATGGTAAAATTAGGGAGATAAGGAAATGAGTCAGGCAACCCTATAGCAAATAAGGGTTAACCAGTCGGGGTCAATTAACCGTTCAGATGGTTGCATTCCATGGCGAGTACTTTACAGGACCTTAATGAAATAGAAAAACTGTTCCCAGGTTTAGGTTTCAGTGAGCAAAAATGTTTACTTCATATAACAGTTTAATGCCCTGGGTTTATGCTAAAAAATGCTTAAGGGTTCAACTATTAGGGAACAGAAAGCAAGATATAGACCATGTCTGAGCATTGTGTTCTGTTTTACATCATAGATTGGGATTTTGAAGGAAAATGCAAACCACTTACCTATTTTCTGAGTGCATATAATTTGCATGCTGTGCAGATACAAGATTCCGGCCATGTAGTCACCCCTATTGTTTAATGTGCACTGTCCAGACAACATAAAAAGGCAGAATTCCACAGTGATAAACAGTCTTACTGTATATGGAGATATTTTTCCTGAAGACCTATGAATCGGTATTAATGTCAGTTAAACTGAGTACCACCCATCCCTCTGCGATAAGTGCAGTCTTTCTCAGAAGACACCCTAGACTGCATAAATACAAATGAAATAATATTGTACCTCTTTCTTACTTATTACCTGTCGGTGAAGGTCAAGGGGCAGCACACTCACTCGGCCATTGTGACATCACAGTCCAAACTCCACCCCCATTCCTCTCTCACCAGACTGTGCTGAAGTGTAGCCCGCCGCCATTTTGAATGTGTTCTTTTTTTCAGTTGTTGTTGTTCTTGTTAAAATACATAGACATATTCAATGGAATATTGCTAGTTTTTGATCACTTTCTCACCCCCAGGCTAACCTAACACTAGCTCCAGTTTATGATTTGCAGCTCTGGCTGTTTTTAATAACGTGGGGCAAAGTGTGGGTGGGTTTTTCTCAGCCGACACTGAAGCCTCTTTGTCCTAGAGCTGACTCCTCACTCCTCTGAAGGTTTAGATGTTATCAGGACCATCTTCCATGAGAGAAGCAGACAGGAAATGCAAAGGCACGGCCAGGGAGAAAGGGGGAGAGCTGGGAGATGGAAGTTTTTTTTCTCTTTTTTCTTCTTTTCTTTGCCGCCCCCATTGCAGCGATTTCATGCCGAGAACACAAAAGTGCATATTAAACACTAAAGTTTATCAGTACAAATTAAGTCTTGGATTCACAGTTTCTTTAATCTTTCGCATCTGAACATTTTTTTTTATCCTGCTCTCTTCTCAGCTTTCCCCGGTTAAATGTTGAAACGAGATCCAGCCAGTACCATTGACTTCCCCGGTTTAAAAACACAGAGACACTTCATAAAAATTTAATTACTTCCCCCTTCATTTCCATACGATTCCTTAAAAAATGTAAAATTCATTTAAAGTAAGTGGCGACTTTGTCTTTGAAGATCACGACAATTAACATGGATCAAAGCCTAGGTTCTGTGAGGATGAGAGCTCATTAGCATAATGAAATTAACTTGGAGACAAGAATCTCTAATAGGTGCAACAAAAAAAACGTATTAATAATATTTGAGGAAAATTATGTTTATGCTGGTAATACAACAATTATAGACCTTGTATTCAATTAACAGTTTGTTAATTAACTTTTAGTGTATACAGAGTACATGCAGTAGCAGGCCTGTTTATTATTTTATTTTTTTCCATCTGGGAGCTGCAAATCATTTTTTTCATATTTCACAGTTGCGCCCAGTCATAGCTCCTTTTTCTGACTATTGTTGTTTATTTTAGATTCTGCCGTATAAAATTAATCCTAATTAACATATTCATACAGATAATTGAAATAACTGCAGATAACTTGCTGCTATAATGGGAATAGAATAATGTCTGGGGAATTCTTAAACATTGAAATGTTAAGTGTCTCACTAACTGACACCAGAAACAAACAAACAGCTCTACTTCATGATGGATGAATCTTTCGCCCATTACTACTAGCAGGAAAAAATTACCATGTGATTGTATGAAGAGTACTCTAAGCAGATTAACCAAATAAAACGTATTTATGAAATGTGTTTACATGTCAGCAAATCCGTAAAATAATATACATGACAGTGCATACGGCATGCAGACAGCCAAAACATTTCAGCGCTGTTTAGCTTGGCTGTGTTAGAGTATTTCAGCGCTGTTTAGCTCGGCTGTGTTAGAGCATTTCAGCGCTGTTTAGTTCGGTTGTGTTAGAGCATTTCAGCGCTGTTTAGTTCGGCTGTGTTAGAGCATTTCAGTGCTGTTTAGTTCGGTTGTGTTAGAGCATTTCTCAACGGGCTCAACGGCACTACTAGCTGATGCTTTATTACATTTAAAAAGTTTACATTTTAAATAAAGTCTTCTCTTGATATTGGATATACGCAATTCCATCAAAGACTATAATATACTTGTTGTGCCAGTAGACACAGCAACTCACATGAATGTTAATTAATATAGAACATGCAACACTTAAATAAAACTAAAATCTATAAATATACTTCAAGTCTTTTAATATGCGTAGATTACATTTAAAAAAGCATACAAAGCAACCTCTCTCCCTCGCTCTCTCTCTCGCTCTCCCTCCTCTCTCCCACCTCTCACACTGTCTCTATCTCTCTCCCTCCTCTCTCTCCCTCACACTGTCTCTCTCTCGCTCTCCGTCCTCTCTCTCCCTCGCACTGTCTCTCTCTCTCGCTCTCCCTCCTCTCTCTCCCTCACACTGTCTCTCTCTCTCGCTCTCCCTCCTCTCTCTCCCTCACACTGTCTCTCTCTCTCGCTCTCCCTCCTCTCTCTCCCTCACACTGTCTCTCTCTCACTCTCTCTCCTCTCTCTCCCTCACACTGTCTCTCTCTCGCTCTCTCTCCTCTCTCTCCCTCACACTGTCTCTCTCTCGCTCTCCCTCCTCTCTCTCCCTCACACTGTCTCTCTCTCGCTCTCCCTCCTCTCTCTCCCTCACACTGTCTCTCTCTCGCTCTCCCTCCTCTCTCTCCCTTGCACTGTCTTTCTCTCTCTCGCTCTCCCTTGCTCTCTCTCCTTCTCTCTCCCTTGCTGTCTCTCTCTCTCGCTCTCCCTCCTCTCTCTCCCTTGCTCTCTCTCCCTCTCCCTCCTCTCTCTCCCTTGCTCTCTCTCTCCCTCTCCCTCCTCTCTCTCCCTCTCTCTCCTTCACTCTGTCTCTCTCTGCCCCTTTCAATAAATAAACTCTCTCTCTTACACTCTCTCTCTAATGCATAATACATACTTGTGCCTAAAATGGTAGAAGATTCCTAATTTAAAATAGACTGAAAAGTTCAGTGTGACCCGGTTTGAAGACCACTTGTCTTGTCATATGTCTCGTTAACTTGATTCTGTTGGGGCTATTGAGAACAATCCAGCAAAACATTCAACTGAACCTCCCTTGAAGATGTCACCTTAGAAAACAGGATGGATCACGGGCAGTGTTTTGAGGGCTGTGTTACTCTGATAGATTTCTATCACTCCAGATTGTTTGTAAATACCGTACGTGCTATCACATCTACAGTATTTAGTGTGTGAGAGACTAACCTCTCTGTTATATCCATGGGAACTCTCTGTTCTTGTCGGTGACACAGTAAAGGCCTTTCCATCTGCACTCCCCCCTCAGTAATTGAAATAAATCGTCGAGGTACAGGACCGTTGTGTGAGGTTAGCTAATAGCTCTTTCCGTCCTGAGGAATGGGGAGGGTTTTTTGGAGTTCGGTGACCCAGATTTTGTCTCCGAACATAAATAAATAATTAACCCACACACTTTTTCTCAAGCTTACGAGTGCTGATAGGTAGCGCGATAGCAGCAACCATTTGTTGGTGTTTTCGGGGCAGTGGCGTTTCAAGCTGGGCCAAAGTTTGCTCTGGCGACTACCGTGACACTGAGATTCCCATGCCCTGTCACATTCCTGCTTCAGATCCCAGACCGGGCCTTTTCCCTACGTGCAGTCCAGGATGTAGACAAATTAAGTCCAAGTGCCTCATGTGGGGGAGGATTTTTAGAGTAAATATCTCCCCTGTCTGCTCATTTTCATCTCTGCTACAGATAGAGCCGTATGCATAGACACATACATGCACACAAACACACATGAATAGTACATAGATACATACATACACACAAACACACATGCATCATGCTTACATACGCACATACAGACACACAAACACACATGCATCGTGCCTACATACACACATACATACACACAAACACACCTGAAGTACATAGATGCACACATACACAAACACATGCACAGTATATACATACACACATATACACAAACACACATACATAGTACATACATACACACATACACACAAACACACATACATAGTACATACATGCACACATACATACACACAAACACACATGCATCGCACATAGCTGTACTGTACATGCGGATACACACACACACACACACATACACACATGCATACATACTGATAAATACAGACACACACACATGTGCACACACGCATAGATACACACAAACACACATGCATATATACCTGTACATATGGACACACACACACACAAACATATATTTTTTCCCTTTCATTTCACATGGTATCCTATCCCATAAAAATCTATGACAACTGAGTTATACAGTATGTGTACCCACCCCTTATAATAGTTCATGTAAATTATTTGAAATATAAAGTACCAAACTACTTCTAAATCATATAAATCACGCCAGAATTGGCGCACACCTGTGTCCAATTATAGTGATTCTGATTAGCTTAGATTGATATCAGCTGTTTGTGTAGGTTTCATGTGCTGGGTAGTGTATTGCATACTAAAGAACAAACTATGAGCAATAAGGAGCTTTCTAAAGATATAAAGCTATGAACAGACAGTATGGTATAAAAAGGACCTCACTCTCCCCTGGAACACAGTCAAGACTGTCATTAAGAAGAGAGCCATCTGGCACCATCCACACCTTCCCTCCAGCCTGGATGACCAAACATGGAGGATACTGACCAATCAAAGACCAACAAGGGGGCAATGGCAGCTTTGAAGGAGCTACAATCCATTATGGCAATGACCAGTCAATACCTACACATTCCCAGCTCTCTACCATTCTGCCTGTTCAGCAGTGAAGAATTCTTCTGTTTTTCTTCTGTTGCTGCTGTTGCTTCCAGTTGCATGTCAGGAAGGAAAGAGTCTTATCGAATTTGATGGTGAAAGACAAAGTTTAGCTCTGTAATTCTTAGTTACATATCTGCGTGGTCTTGTGAGCATCTGCAGTCTAAAACAAATCATCATTCAAAATGTCACAGTTTAAGTACAATTTCTCTACCATTAGGCTACCCAAGATGAAAGACTTCTTGCATGTGGTGATTCACTCCTACCTCAGACAATGCCGTTCCCTCCAGGCTAGATCAATGACTTTTCACATATTATCATTTATATTCAGCCTAGACACCTATATCTTGGGCCATCTGTTGGCTGAGACTGACATGCTAAAAAAGGTATTCAAACTGCAGACATTAACATGATGAACAGGGGCTCTAAAACACAGATTGCAACTTTTTGAACTTAAATAGGAAGCAAATAAAAATATACAAAAAAAGACAAAAATTGAACAGCAGGGTGGCAAGACGGAAGCCCCTACTCAAAAGGCAACACTGAGTCTAGTTTGAGGTGTGCAAATGCATTGGAGATACTTATGCAAAGTGGCAAAATGCTTTTTGGTCTGATCAAGTCAAGATTTTTTGGGGCAAAAATGTACAGTATGTTCGATGAAAACCCAATTGCATCATCCAGAGAACACCACCCCTACAGTGAATCGTGGTGGTGGCAGCATCATGTTAAGCTGGGTATACAATATTTGATTTTTGCCATGATTCTGCAATTGCAAAAATGTTCAAATCGTACCAGACATACAGTGCTACATACTCACAGATTTAGTGAATCTTAGCCTCCAATGGATTTCCTCTCAAAATCGGGCAACGTGCCAACTACTACAACTACAAACAATGTACGTCTTACGAATGACCAATAGGAGCATCGTCATACATGACGTACTGTAAAGGATACGGAGCATCGTCATACATGACGTACTGTAAACGATACGCGTAAAGGTTTAACACAGATATAATTCACCTTTCTGCATGATGAAGACGCAAAGCACACAGCCAAACAATAGTGCAGTCCCTAAACAGTTACCACAACATCTGAGCTTAAACAGTTCTGTAAGCAAGAATCAGCAGATATTGAGAAATTTAGGTGTGTAGTTTGCAGACCTATTTGAAGTCACTTGTGGCTGTAATTCAAGCAAAAAAAAGGGAAAAAAAATGATTTAAAGTACTTTCATTTAAGGTTGTGTAGATTTTCTGTATATACTGTACTGTATAGTGTATACAGTATGTACATGGGTCAAATACATTATTTTGGATTCAAATACTTTTCTGTGCACGACTGATGGAATGATGCATTTGAGCCAACGAAGAGGACCAGAAGCCAAGCTTTTCATAATGTCCAATGAAGCAGACAAACTCATAGAAAGGTATTTGAATCTGAAACAATTACGTAATTGACCCAGGTCTGGTATTGTACAGTGGATATACATTTACACTATTTCTCCATGGCGGTGAAATACAGAGTACAACACTAAAAGTAATTATGAAATGATACCCCCCTCCCCCTCCACTGATACATTATCACTGATACATTATCACTGGCCACATTTTCACATGCCAGCGTAATGAGATTAATGATGCGTTGGGTTTGAGCACTGTTTAAACGTGTAAACACAGCAACCACTAAACACCACCAAGAACGCGGGAGCTGCGCAGTTTGGACCTGTGCATTTTAACACAACACAGTCATTAGCTGCAACTGGGGATTACCACTCAACACGTTCTCTGCACTTTATAGGGCATAACTGCATATGCATCTGTGAATGAATAGATGTTTAATTTCATCGGTGGGGGGTCACATGACCGCACTGTTGGCCCTCAGACACTAGCGGCGTAATTAGCAGTGTTCCTGTGCGTTCCGTGGGCTTCTGGCAGTGCTGATGCTGGGAGTTTCTGGCGATGTGCACCGCTGCGGGATGTAGGCGGTGTGGACAGGTCAAAGGGCACGAGCTCTGTGTGCGGATGGCACACCCAGATGTGCATGTACACATTAGCAGATTATCGGGAATAATCTGTGGCCTGATGTACGGATGGGTAATGTAAATAATGAAGGTGAACATCGATGTAGGTCACTCAGTGATATGTGAGGAACCTGTGGGCTTATTTCATCTATGTACCCCCCCCCACTTCATTCACATGTCATTTTCACAAAATGATGGCCCACACATAAATAAAATCCACTTAATAATGCACCAGGGATATTTTAGGTTGTTGATATTGAGTGTTCGGGGTGGTCGGGCAAAATTATGTTTTTTTACACAGGGAAATGTTCTGCAGTCTCCTCAAGCGAATGTGACTACAAAACCGTCTAAGAGTCAATTACTGTCGGGGACTGAAGTAGCGTTTGATCAGCGCTTTAGCCCGATAGATAACGTTGTACCGAGCGTTCGCCGCTCTCTTTGTACGAGGAACGCGAGCATGAAAGCCCCTCGAAGGGCGCCATATCTCCGCCCGCGTGGGCCCGGCGAAGGATAACGGAGAAAGCGGTAAATGAGATCTCTGACTGTGCTTGGTTCTCCCGTACCCTGGGCAAATTACACCCCAATTACCAGTGATTTCCCAAAGCCGCTGGCTGAACAATATTCCAGGTAATCCGAGTGGCTGTTCTGTCCGACAGCCAGATAGAGGAGGGGAAAAATACAATAACAATCTCGTCATTTCTCTCATCATCAGCTCGTCGCTTCAGCTCTGGGTCCGATGTTAATCATTTATGCCGATAAGCTAAGGCCTGAAAATCCAACAGAATCAATAGATTCAATATTCACAGTTGTGTGAATGAAGAGCACATTGGAAGAGTGCATGGGAGAGTGTGTCACACACACACACCCACACAGGTGAGAGGTTGTGCATCGTGATCAGTGCAGGGAACAACTCTGACTGAGGGCCCCACTGTGGATATTATCTGGTCCAAGTCATATTCTGATTACTAGTCCAAGTCATTTTGTCTCACTCTAGGTCCTGTCCAAGTTAATAGTTTTCTATTAAACACTTTGGGCCACATATAGGGCTAAATATTCTAGCTTACCTGGTAATTTAATACCTGGACTGTGACCATCTCAATCTATGGTGTAGGCCAGCAGAGGATGGACATACCCCTATATTCCTCCTGAGATTGCTTCCCACTGGGGAGTTTTTTCTCTCCACTGTTTGAGGGTTTTTCTCCCTCAAACTAGGGAGTAGTGAGACGGGTGCATGGGGGTTGGGCCCAAAATGCACGACTCAGAAACAATAGTTGGATAAAGTCCTGTCAGGGCTTTATTCGGGACGAATCCCTGGAGCGTAGTCAAAACAAGCAAAGTCCATACACGTAGATCCAGCCAAACAAACGATAAAAAAACAAAAAGCACGGTGCCGAGGGAAGAGGCAAACTCCTGGTCGGTAGACGTGCAGGGAGGTCCGGTAGCGGGAGAGCTGTCAGCGGGGCAGAAGTACAGGCGGACGGCAGGCAGGGTCGTAGTTGAGGGCGATGCGGAAGTCGAAACCATAAAACAATCAGCAAGGCAAAGGTACAAAAACGGTAGGCGAGGACGTGGTCAAAAACAAACGATGGTCAACGAAACAGAAATCAATAAACAGTGGTCGATAAACAGGCTTGGCTCTTAACGTGTAATCTATGACGGTAATGCTCAAGAGTTGCTTTGACGAACAAGAGGCAGACAATTTCGCAATGAACAGTAGCGCGACTGGGATATAAATGCAGGTGTAGACAGGTGTAGACAATTAGTTAGAGCGCAGCAAGGAAATAGAAAACAGGTGCGATGGATGACAAGTTTAACAAGGTAATTAGTAAGTTAGTAATAAACCTATCCTGCCCTAGCATTAGTAAATTAGTAAATGACATCCACGAGAAACGTAAGGTAACATGAACACATGATTAGTTTGTTAGTTCTACCCAATCCTGATCTAGCGTTAGTAGTTTTAGTAAATTGACAAATAGAAACAATTAGGGTGTGAATTACAGAAAGAGAGAGAGAGAAAGGCGGAACACAAGGTTTGCGGAAAGACATGTAAAAGTGTATGTTGAAACCGTGACCAGTCTACGTAACAATAAACATAAATCAAAACATAACACTAAACGAACTAAGACGATAACCACTCAACATAACAAGGTAAAATTAAATCGTAACAAAACATAACTAGACATGACAAGAAAATAAATCGTAACAAGAAACAAACTAAACAACATGACAAACCTAGACTAACATAATACATGATAAGACAATTAGTGACTAAGACAAAATGAAATAAACATAAAACATGGCAAGACAGACCTGAAACGTGACAAGTAGTTTACCTCATATGCTATATGGGGGTATTGATATTTCCCATGGCGGCACGGATGGTGCAGTGGGTAGCACTGCCGCCTCACAGCAAGGAGTGTGGGTAGCACTGCCGCCTCACTGTGTGGAGTTTTCATGTTCTCCCCATGTGGGTTTCCTCCGGGTACTCCGGGTTTCCTCCCACAGTACAAAGACATGCAGGTTAGGCTGATTGGAGAGTCTAAATTGCCCGTAGGTATTTGTGAGTGTCATTGCACTGCTGCAACACAATTGTATGCATTGCACTGCTGCAACACAATTGGCTGATTAGATAATTGCATGAATAAGTAGGTGTAATAAAGTAGTACGAATAAAGTACTACATTCCAGTATAAGCTGTATAAAAGGTGCTACTGTATATTATTATTATTATTATTATTATTATTATTATTACAGTATAAGTATTATTAGTAGTAGCTGGCATAGTAGTATTAATATACATTATATTGTTACATTATATTAATGCTGTAGAATCAGTCATGTGAAGAAACGCCAGTGTTTCACACTGGGGCTGGTGAAGCCAAACAGCTCGGCTTTCTCAAGCTGTTACAATCTGTAGATCCAACAGGGAAACTTCCTGTCCTGAGAGCGGGACTTTCTCACCACTGTGCGCTGTCCAGAACAGGAAACAGCGACCCGTAGGTGCTCAGTCGCTGAGAGGAAGTTTGTGGGGCCCGAGTTTTATTACGCTCCAGTGTCCCCCTGGCGCTGGTCTCCCACGCCGGGTCCTCCCGCCGCGTTACATCAGCGGAAACGCCAGCGCCTTCAGGCACTCCGGCAGGCCAGGGCTCGTTAGGAGCCAGAGTCCCAGGCCCTGAGAAACTCATCAACTCATCTGTGTCACGTAGAATTACGTCCACTTTTTCTGAAGACGTCTTCTTCTCCCGCTTTGAACATTCCCCGACGAGAGCACTGAAATATTTAGAGGGCTTCTTACCTGCTGTTTTAATCAGGGCGCAGGCGAACGCAGTGACATCCACACGCTCTCGTTCACACGGTCCCTTTTCGCCCGAGCCGGCAAGGCAACCCGCACGCCAGGCCGCCGGCACGCCCCGAGAACAGAGAACGAACAAACTTTGAGCGTAATTACAGGGGTGTACAAGGCTGTGGGCTGGTGTGGATTCAGAGGACATATCCTATGCTCTGTGAAGCTCTTCATCACTTAATGGACCGGATTTACCTTCTCCGCTTCCCCTCGTACCTTACTGTCATATTTAACAAGCCGTAGCCTCCTTCTGCACAATGATAAGACTTGTTTTAGAGTCCCTCTGTCGTCACAGAATCCGCATGTTTACCTTCAGCGAGATGCTCGCTGCAATATGCACATTGAACAGAATATCAAACTTTGATATTCCCTTTGATTTTTGGACAAATGTGAGGAGGCCTTTCACCGCCTGAGCGAGGGGAGACAGGGAGTAGAAAAGCGCAGATAAACGGACGGACGTGTGGAGCTCAGATTGACATGTTTATATATTGCATGCTCTCTTCCTGCTTCATGTTCATAAATAGAACATGAGCGTATTAGAAGGTCTAAAGCATATTTCCCATGCTTACAACCTGGAGTCTGCAGCCTACAATTTTTCAAACCACTTCTCCCTTACCTTCAAACAATTTGTCTGTTTTTGCTGCTGTACCGACAGAATTAACAATGAACATTCTAGTAATATCAAAGAACTTCCATATCTGTTAGCTGGGAATACTCTCACCTTTAGTCTTTGGAGATGCAACAATTTATATATAAGCAACATTTTGTTTGTGTATAGAATATATAGTATTAATATGCATGGATAATACCAAATATTGCATTAGTGTTTTATCAGTATATCAAAACACATACAGTAAGTGCTGAGTCATATTGTTTCTTATTGCTCCTGTGCATAATACCATTTTAATTTCCCAACTGTTTCCCATACATACTGTAGGTGCGAACAGGAATAGGAATGTATATGGTGAGGCAGGAGAGGATCTGTGATGGAAGAACGGCACAGAATGGCACAGGAAAGGTGTGACAGATGATAAATTCAGACCTTAATACCCCAAAGCAGATGCACTAGTCTAACAGAGAAAGACAATAAAACATACAGTATTAACAGGATCATGTTAATAACAGCCAAACAAGAGTACACGGCAAACAGTCACATTACCATATAAGCAACTGTAGAATATAGTACATGTATTATCAACGTGTATAGTATATGCATACATACACTCACCAAGCACTTATTAGGAACATTTATACTTTATTACACCTACTTATTCATTCATTCATTATCTAATCACCCAATTGTGTGGCAGCAGTGTATATACGGGTCAGGAGCTTCAATTAATGTTCGCATCAACCATCAGAATTGGGAAAAAATGTGATCTAAGTGACTTTGACCATGGAATGATTGTTGGTGGCAGACAGGGTGGTTTGAGTATCTCAGAAACTGCTGATCTCCTGAGATTTTCACGCACAGCCTCTAGAGTTGGGATGGTGCAAAAAAAAAAAAACTGTGAGCAACAGAAACGCCTTGTTAATGAGAGATTACAACAGTGGCATGCAGAAGAGCATCTCTGAACACACAACGCATCATAATTCTAAGTGGATAGGCTACAGCAGTAGAAGTCTAATAAATGAGTCTAATAAATACCTAATAAAGTGCTCACTGAGTGTATGTATATACACACACAGAGTATGTTAAATGTTTCCAGAAATCATTAGCACATCTAGTCATTTCCGGAACACACTGTCATTACGGATAAATTAATGTTTGATTTCGGTTGACTGCATTGGAACATTAGTAAAGTACAGTATTTTTCACGTTAGAATTTGTGTTTAAAAATAAACAATACAATTTTTGAGTTAAAATATTTTTTGCTCATTGCCAGTCAGGGGTGCCAATAATTCTGGAGCCCGCTGTGTATACTGTATGTGTGCATGTGTGTGCGTTTCTTTTTTAAACAAACGTGTAAGTCATGGATTTGTGCTGCTTTTTGTACTGTAAAATGAGCGGAGGGGAACTATGGATACAGTTGACCAGCTTACATTTTTACAACAGATGGGCGTAATTGTGTGTCAGCCAGGCGAGAGAACAAGCATCAATTTTTAACTTCTCTGGTGCATGATGTTGTTGTACACAGTATCTGTTAACAGGAGTCCTGGTGCATGAATATTTCACTGAAGGCTGGGGGCTGGGTGTTCCTGCCGCTCTCCGTTCCAGCGACCGAGACCTGGCCATGAATGTAAGGGTGCCTTTCATCCTCCTTTTTCCCCTCCTCCGCTCATCTACCCATCCAGTGATCTCATCCGTGTTAAAGCGGTGAGTCACTGGGACGTAAAGCGCTCATGCTACGGCTGCCTGGAACGTGTCATTCAGAATGGGGTCTCCACTGTGTACCTCGCCTTAACTAAACTAAACAGTGAGATTAGATAAAACTCTTATTATTCTCTCGCAGCATGTTCTAGTGAGAAGAGTAAGACAGGAGAGATTGAGGTGGAGCTGTTTACAAGATATCAGATATGAGCAGCTTAATATAGAATAAATAAAATGTGCTCATTGGTCATTGAAAACATTTATGGCAACCGGGGGAAAACACCCTTCCGGAAGCCCGTGGAAGGTGTGCATCATCGCAGGTGAACAACGGGAAGGCTGAGAGCATACCTGACGCGCGGGGTCACACGGTACCAACACAGGGTCACGTTCAGTCCCCATAAAATGTGGGAAACCATTTAATTACATGGGAAGGGTGGCGTATTGAACATCTTGTTGCAAACCGTGAGCGAACTGACTTACATAGGTAGGGCTTGCTACTCTGTGTCTGTCTGAGAAAGGCCATTCTGTACATTGTCCAGGCCATTCTGGGGGTAGCCTGTAGCTAAGGTACATGGCTGGGACCCAGAAGGCTGGTAGTTCTAGTCCTGGCGTAGCCACAGTAAGTTCTGCACAGCTGTTAACCCTACATTGCTCCAGGGGGATTTTCCCTTGCCTAGTCTAATCAACTGTAAGTCACTTTGGATAAAAGCATCAGCTAACAAATTTATTATTATTATTATTATTATTATTATTATTATTATTATTATTATTATTATTATATGATTAAGGCTACACCCCCCACCCACCAAAAGGGAGCAAACATACCTCAAAGCCTGTTGCAAGACATTGCTTCCCGTTGGGAGGAATCGTTCAGCCCAGAAACCATAGCAAACCATAGCAAAACGTTATCCAATTGCCCAGGACGCTGTTAGGTACACTTATCACAGAAAAGGTTTACCGCACCACATGCAAACCTGAGCATTGCATCGCACGGCCAGTTACTGTGATTTAGGGGTGAGTAGTGACTGCAGTGTTGGCTAGTCCTTATCAAGGCAAACACTCTTACTCATGGTGCAGAGATAATGATTCAGCTGCTCATAAGATGTGAGAAACTCCATCAGCTGCAGGAAAAGCCATTCAGGGAATGACATTTATTTTATTTATCAATTTAGTTTAATACACAAACATTGTATTTTTATAAGGAAGTCAGCCACGTCTGTTGTAAAGATTAGCTGTTAATGAAGGGCTGGGAGCATCAAAGATGTCGAAATGTCGCCTGTGAACCCCAGGCTGTTGACCTGACATCATCTTTGGAAAAAAAAGTGGTTAAGTGAGTGAACATGGATTCTGTTCTGGAACGCATCTGGATCTGATTAGTCACACCGAGGTAGGTATTAAAAAGGGAAACTCGGTGGATTTCCTTCTTGAAACAGTCTTTATCCCCTGGTACATGCCTTCAGAATCCCAGGCAAGGCAGACTTTCATTTTCCTGTGCCTTTCCCAAAACATTAACCAGCGTACTCTCATACTCTGGAAACGCACGTTCAAAAGCCACACCGAAATATGTCACTTTCAGCCGTGACATGGAGTGACGTCACCCCCACAATTGTTTATGAAATGTAATGGTGAATAACATAATTTTTAGTAGCAATATGCCATTTATCACCGTGCAACTGAAAATCTGCTCTGCTGAAGTGTGTGTTAATTCCATTTCACCCCTCAAAAGAAAAGCGCTTGAAGCATGTGTCTGTTTTGGATGGTTTGATTTCTCCACGAAGCCACATATGGGATTTCAAACAAATAAATAAATAAATAAATAAATAAATAATACACGCATAAGTTGCAAAAGGCTATGTTTGATGAGGAATGAAAATAATACAGTTGTGACACTTGTGTGCAAGTACTTGTACTTGTGTTGATAAAAGTAAAATAATAAGCCCATGCTTGTAAGCATTCAGACAATCAAAAATGACAGATCACGCATCCTAGCATAACAAATTAAAAGAAAACTGTTATTTTAGCAGAAATATTAACAAAGTTAACTCGCAGAAATCTTTGTATTTAAGACTTGGGTAACTTCTTTTTAGATTAGAGAACGGAGTTTTTCTGTGGAAAAAGCATTGTTGATAACACATTGTGTAAATTTGGCATTACAGAGGATTCACTTTTAGCTCTGTCTACACCAGGGATACTCAATCTTAGTTAAAGTAAGAGCTATTGTGGGTGCAAGATTTTAATCCAAAAAACGTTGCACACCTGATTTCTTACTGATCTAGGCCCTTAGCATGGTTGATCAGTAGAATCAGGCGTGTCACTGCTTTGCTGGAACGGAAGCCTGTGCCCACACCGGCCCTTTCTGGGTCAGATTGAGTATCCTTGGTGCCCACACCGGCCCTTTCTGGGTCAGATTGAGTATCCTTGGTGCCTACACTGGCCCTTTCTGGGTCAGATTGAGTATCCTTGAACTTAATTATTCCTCAACAATAACCTTGACTGTGTATGGAGCTGTTTGCAGTGGAGTTAGCAGGTGTTGCTGTAGGTACAGTACATGCCTCCTACTGTAGCTGTTTCCCTGTGGAAGTAGGGAGGGCAGCAGGGAGAGGTGGTTCAGCCTTTCGGCCTGTAGGACTGTAAGAGGAAGCTCCGTGGGGTTGTCCACTCTCTGGAGAGGGGGGATGATGGGTACTCGTCTGGGTTCACCTCTCCCTGACACCTGCCCAGGTTAAACCAACCCCCCTCCCTGAAACCTTGACAGGGTGCAGAGAGCTGAGGGTTGGTATGATACCCCTCTCTCCTGTCTGGTGTGGGGCGGGAGTCTCCAGGTTAATGCCTCAGTTATCCATGTGCTCCGAAAGTGTAACAATGTGGTACGTCGCCACTCACCAAGGGCTGTACTTCCGACACCGTCCACCCGATTCACCCTTATATTCATTATTTATATTCATTATTTATTATTAACGCCAATGTCCTGTGGTAGACAGCTGAAATATCAAGAACTTTGTCAATGTCCAAATATGTATGGACCTAGCTGTATGTGAGACACTATCTGCAGTATATTTAAGTGTTATGGAATGAGAACCCACGGTATGAGCCGTTACACCCCCTAGCTGTGCCATTATCCACGATATACCACAGGTTCGAGTTCCATAACGCTTTTATACCACAAATTTTCACAAAAGAAAGACAAGACAAACTTTAAATTAATGTCTTTTTAATGGAAAAATGTTTTATGGTCATTGTATTCTTCCACTGAACAGTAGTTAGTTGCAAAGCAAGGTTAGCTATCCATAATGTATCCCCGCTGCACTAATATTAGCTAAACAATGCTATTGCAATCATGTATCCCCACTGCTTTAATATTAGCTAAGCAATGCTATTGCAATAATGTATGCCTACTGCACTAATGTTAGCTAAGCAATGCTATTGCAATAATGTATGCCCACTGCACTAATATTAGCTAGCTAGCTAGTTAGCTTGCTAGTTTACGTTACACCTGATGACACTGACAGACACAAGTAATTTCTCTTTGTTGTTCCTACTCTAAAACCTAGAGAAGGTCACGGGAGACTTTAAAATCACTCATTTAGTTTTAGTTTGGTAGACTACTAGTGGCGAGAT